>NC_142200.1:93590154-93592654 GCF_049639895.1 Pseudopodoces humilis | reverse complement strand
CCCATTAGAAACCCAAAAAATTTCTATATTTAAAATTAAGCCATGCAAAATAAATGTAATTACACAATAGAAAATACAACCAAACAAGTGCTTTCTTTCCTTTACAAAAATCTCCAGACATCAGGTGTTTACGTGGTCATGGAGAGAAAGGTGTTGATGAGGTGTATGCTTTGAGTCACATCTTTACCAGAAGACTAAGCAATACAAAAAGACATAAAACAGTGTCCTGTCAAAGATGTGGTATCACATGTTTCCTTGGTTTTCTGCAGTTTTCCCCACCCCCTCTTCTAAGCAATGAATTCCACAATTGTAACATCTCTTAAGGGATGAGATGCAAAAAATGGATTGTGACACTCTGTATTAATATACCTCGCTTCTTTTCAGTCTTCTGGTCAAGGTAAAATAAAAAAAAAAGAAGGGTGAGGAGAGAAATTAGACACCAGATGACCATTAAAAGTAAAAGAATGGGCTGAACTATCACAGCATGGGTTGAATCTTCATTCAAGCTGTGACAGCATGAAATCTCTAGGCTGAACTTGTTTCAGTCATTTGGTTAAAGTAAAATTTGAACCTTAATGCACTCTGGTCCCAGGGAGACCAAGGGCTGGTAGCAGCTCACATCCTATCCACTGCCACACATGTATCATCCATTTGTATCCCCCTTCCCTTGTTTTGGATATCATGATCTCATTGATTTAATTGTTCATCAATTTTATTACCACTACATTACCATGTCTAAAGAGTAAGGAGTGCAGTTTCCATTTAGAGGCTAAAATGTTAACAGAGTGCAGGTATATTTAAACTTGAAGAATAACCTTATAAAGCAAAGGGCTGTTTAAACCAAAAATATTACATGTTTTCTGAATTGTGATTGCTAGTTCAGCCCTTAGGTGATTGATTCTGATCTATATAGTTTCTTGTTCTATCATGTTTAGTAATTGATACAACTTTTTTTCTTTCAAGTTACATATAAAGCATTGAATTAAATATAGGAAGGCAGTTATAGGAACAGTTTTTTGAAATTTGGAAACATGAGAGTTTGTTTTTCTTCTGCTTGCCAGAGTAATCCTCAGGATACCATGGAATCTGCACACTAAGGAGTTTAAGTCCAATGAATTGTCTCCTTCTATGGAATTTATTCTGGACAGAATGTTAAAAGAATTTCAAGGCATGGTGTAGGTCGCTGTGTATAATCCTTACTTCTGCAGTTTATTCTCCTTTTAGTAATTCACAGGAGTCCTGTCAAACCCACTTTTTCTCCAACTCATGCCTTGTTGGGTACCATCAACAGCTGGGCTCCTGATCTGCTGGGAGTTGCTGCAGGTCTGCCAAAGAGAGGCTGAAGGGAGAAACAGGATGAAAAGCACAAATCCCTCTGACTCATTGAAATACAAGGTCATATAGAAACAAATCACAACAGCAGCTTTGAGAAAGCCATGTGCACATCCTGAGCAGAGCAGGTCAGTATGGACATGACTCAATGCTTTTCATCCTATTAGGCAAACTTTAGAGGCTTTGGACATATATTTGGAATTATTTACCTGAAATTTATTTCAGATGCGTGTAGGTTACACATGAAATCTCATAAAATATTTTTATAGAATCAGTTTCTCAGATAAAATGATTAGTTATTTTTATTTTGTTTTGGCACAAAATTTACTAATGAAAAAAATTAATCAAATTTTGTATTGCTAAAGTCACATTTTTTGGTAAAAAATACAAAGACTTCAATCAATTTTTATTTTAGCTTAATTCCGGCTCTCACTTTGAAGAGCTGGGGCCAAAAATTTCATTTCACTATTACTTTACTGAAATTTAATATTAGGTTAAAACTTATTTATCTTTTCTTAGTTTCAATGGGATTTTATACTTTCACGTTATTTTTCAGCTGCATATTCATGTATACAGATGTGACAGGATAAAAAGAATATAGATATCCCTATGATGAAACATCCAGTCCAAATATAAGAAACAATTATTTTAATGTTCTCTTTATGGTTATAACATGGAAGAAAGTCATTCTGGCCATTTTTCCTTCTTCTGACACTGACTCAGCTGCCTTCCTCAGCAAGTCACTATTCCTCTCTCTGTTTTCAGTGTTTTGAAAAAAAGAGTGGAGTATCCCTTGGGTAGTTGATATAAGGACTAATTAATATTTGTGCAATTTGTTAAATGTTGCAATCATTTCCAGAATAATTTTATTTATTCCATTTATTATGCTAATATGAGAGGAGTATCTTAGATTAGTTTGAACAGCAATCTTGTTGAATAAGAACATATGTTTTCTGACATGGTATATTATTGATTAGCACAACTTAGAATCAAAATGTTCCATCTTAGAGACAATGAAAAAAAAACAAACAAAAAAAGTAACCCTTGCAAGTTTTCAATAAAGTCTGTATTTTGTTTCAAGAACTCTTTTCTAGAGCACAAACTTTATCTTGAGTATCTTGAGATATTAAATTAAAATTATCAGATGGCAGACTTAGAATATAACAAG
>NC_142200.1:93532654-93585154 GCF_049639895.1 Pseudopodoces humilis | reverse complement strand
AAGAGTACCCAGGTAGAGAGAGAAATGTTCACTACTGGGCAGAAGAACATGTCCACCACACGTAGGCAATGTCAGCTGGGAGTCATTTAAACACTTAACTGTTTACTGAGCCATATAGCACAAAAAAGCAATACGGACTTTGTGTCTTAGGGCAAAGAAGGGAGAAAGGGCGCTTTGGTTACTTGCACCAGTGGGAAAATCACTTCACAATTGCTTTCCACATGAAGTTATTGCTCACCAGTGTTTGAAGCAGAGGTTTGTCTGTACAATGTAACTGGTTACTTTAATTACCAGGCTCTTTAATAAGAGCAAGGAAGGTGAAGGATCCTCCAGAAATGCATCTAACCTTGAAAACCGTCCAGGTAGAATATTTAGTGAATTCAACATAACTCAAAAAAAAAAAAACCTGAGGGAAGAAACAAGCCATAGTCTCATCAACCTTGGTCTTATTTTTCTCTTCATTGTCACGACTCAAATAATCTGCACATAAACAGTCTGTGTGGAGAGGTGGGAGAAATAGATTTAAAGCATGAATCCATACAGATGATCACAGACCCACCTTAGTCTCTATAATTCTTTACCTCTGCTTTCCTAGCCAGCTCTGTGGGTTACAATCAATTTATCTTTTCCTGGAAGTGATGCACTGAACAGAAATAATTGGATCAGAGAGCTTTCATCATTTTACATGCTTATAACTCCGTTTCTCAAAACTTACAAAACTTATGCAGAATATTAAATGTTTTCACCATTTAGTCAGTGAACACTCAGTATCTTCTGTTCCATTCTAACAGGAAAGCTACAGTCTCTAAATAAATTTTATTAAAAATTAAATGTAAGCACTCCATTTTTTATTCCATATCTCTGAGTATTAAACTCCAATAAGGTTAGTTTCCCTGCAACTTATATTTTCATATGCAGCTCAGTAAATTTAATTGAAAATGTCAACTGATAATGCTACAGATTTCTTGGTTCTTGTATATGGGGAAAAGAAAAGCAAAAAAGAAAAAGCATAATTAAGTTTTTGATTGCTATACCTCTGATTATAGCTGCTGGAAGTTCAGGCTAAATATTTTCCTCTCAGCAGTAAAAACTGTTGCATGACAGCAACAAAATATTAATTTAAATTTAATACAGGGAAAAATATCACGTGATAATATTTCCTTCAACTACAAATGTCAGCTTTTGTACAGATTCCAGTGAACAGTCACATATCAAGAGATTTCCAGTAATAATTAAACTAAAAGGTCCTAATAACAAGATCACAAGCTTCCTTGCATTCACTGAGCTACACAGATATCCCCTGCTCCAAAGCAAGGTATGTAGGTCACATATATTTTGAAAGTTTCCTATCTTTCTCTCCACTAAAACACAAAATCTACCTATTGTCTCCTTAGTAATCATGTTTTAAAAACACTTACATTAAATGTTAAAAAAAAGTTCATAAATTCCGAAGTCCTAGTGCAGAACTAGCCATAATATCAAAGTCAGAAAACAGATCAGAGGTGCAGAGTATATGTGTGTGTGTGAATTTAATGCTTAATTTTTCAAATGAACAAAACACTGACAGTTCTGAAATCAAGTGGTTTCTCTTCTTGCATCTTTCCTCTTTTCTTTGGCTCACCTCCAGGCAAGCTAAAAAAAATATTTATTTGTGTTTCAAACACATGACAGTGAATGTTATGCTTGCACTCTTTATCAGGATATTCATTCTTGACCAACTATTTCAAAATAACCCATCTCTTTTATTACTCCTTCAGTCTTGGACAAAATTGCACTGTTCTTGCTATGAACAGCTACAAACCTACTGATATGCAAATAACAGGTTATTGTAGCATTTAGTGCCAATACACAAGCAGAAAATAATTTTGTAATTTCTTAAAAATAAGAAAGCTTTTATTCAGAATGCTTAAGAGACGTAGTGTTTATTGATGTACATGAAAGTCACCTCAGAACCTCTAAATATAAAAATAATCAGGTGTTTTATGCTATGTTTAGTAATGAAAAAGCTGCCAATAACTCCTTCATTTGCTGGCTGATTTAGTAAAAGTTTTATGAAGACAGTAAATCTCATGTTTTAGTATACATGACAGTCACATTCTAAATGTTAAGATACAACAAACAGAAATCAATATCCCCAACCTGAGCATGAATTTTGTCAGCTTCCAATTATTATCTTGCTCGTGTGAAACATCAAAGAATAATTGAGGTTCCTGGTCTTGATGTCACACAACGGATAGATAATTTTACTTGTGAAAAGATATAATCCCAGATATAACATGCTTAACCTGGTTACATTTGCTAAACAGTCTGTAGGTGGTTGCTGAAGTCACTTGCACTTTGTGGACCATATATTTCACAGGAAGAAAGACAAACTGCATTAAACTTAGATTACTTACATAGTAATTTTCCCTTTAATATTCAGGTGAGAATTTAACTTTGCAGGTTAAATTTTAGCCTTCTTACCATATAGCAATATCTTCTTCAGACTATTTTGTGTTGGAAAAGATCATTTAAAAGAAAACTCAGTAAAGAGCAAACACAAGCATTTACCACACTTGCTGATACAAAACTAACTTCATTAGTAAACTAGAGAGTAAGGAAGCAGTTTTCTTCTAGAAAATTGGAGATAAGATTTTTATTTTACTTGAAGAAAGGAAAGAATCAGTCACCATTTTTTAGAGTACCAAACAAGTACCAAAACTGAAATTCAGTTGGATGGAAAGTAATACAGGTAGGCATCCTCAGCAGAGATCACATCCCTTCATTTATAAGCTAGAAGCACTTGCATAAAAATCTCAATAATGATAGGTTTGTATTCAAATATAGACTCTTGAACCTCAGCATCCAAGGGCCTCCCAGTTTCAGACAATCTGTACTGGGGAGTCTGTGTGTTGGCATAGCAGTCTCCCCACATAATAGACTTGTGTTCTATGAACAATACAGAGTTTGCTATTTATCTCTTAGATGCTCTGTTTTTGACATTGTGGTAATTTGAAGGCAGTTAAAATGTGAAACTAGATTACCTGGACAAGACTGTTTTGAAGAATTGACACAATCTCACTTAGGTGAATGAGACACAGAAGTCTCACCCTATCACCTGCCAAGGTGATTCTTCACTCTTCCATCATTGACATATAAATTCCAACCCATATCCTCTATGATAGTCTCTTCCCAAAGTGACTCCAATGCTGAACTACAGCCTAACTACTTTCTAATAAAGCCATTAAAGGATGTGCATTTTAAAGTATTTTCAAAAGATTCAGGTGGGTAAAATTTGGAGATGGAGGGGATTCTCTCTCTGAGGCCTCTGGTCAAGGAATATCAATGCCAATACAACCAGGAAATTTTCAGGGACTCATTATTTTAATGTATTCATTTTTGGGAAAGTGCATCAACACTCAGAATATGTATTTTGAGGCAGGACACAGCAATAATAACCTCAGAAAGTGCTTGTCCTGATTACCTGGGTATTGGACCACAGAGTCTGTGACAGATCACAATGAAAAAAAAAGAGAGTTAACAGGCAGTCTGCCTACACTCATTCAATGTTTTTGTTCAGGTACTAGAGAAAAACATTTATTTGAAATCTACCCCACACAAAACTGTGGTCTAGACTGCTCCAAAGATTATTCTTATTTTTCCCACAGACACATCAAAACTCAAATGGAATGAATTAATAGGTTTATTTTTTATTTTTAATGTAACTTTCTATGGTAGACTTTTCATGGTTTCCTGAGATGAGATTTGCTCTGCCAATTTCCTTTGGACTCTTCTTGCCAGGTTTTCTTGTTGTTTTGGTTAGGGATTTTTTGGGGGGTTTTGGTTAGAGTTTTTTATTTGTGGTTTGGCTTTTTTTTGGAAATTTTTGAAAAATTTCAGACTTCTTTGAAATTGAATTTGTCTTTGTCAATACCTTCTACTGTCTTTTGCAAGTACCTTTTTCATCACCTCTAATTTCAGAAAAATCCAAACTGTGGGAAGAATAAAGGTAAGCCTACACAGCAATCTCTTTCCCACTGCCTGATACAGACAGAATGTTGAACAGCAATTTCTAACCAATGTATACATAAGAGTGGAAATCTCTAGCATGGGTTCAGTTATGCTGGGAAGTACCTAGGTTCAGTTATGCCATTTTCTTGTTGCATTTTATTTCATTTGGGACATATATACAGCACAAAAGCAGTATTCACTAATATAAATGAACATACCTTACAAGCACTTTGATGGTATAGTATCCCTTCTTGGACCATTATTTTCATGCTTTATATGAGATAGAAAAGCTTTCAAAACCAGATAATAACACAAGTACCACCTAGAGTAAAGAACAGTTTATTGGGCGGGGGGGAATGTATGTTTTTAATATCATAGTTATTTTCCCTCCTTGTAGCTGCAATAGAGATTTGAGCACATTTCCTGGAAAGAAGAAAGAGGCAGTATATAAAAGAATCAAAACACTATTTGAAAATTTCATGCAAGGAGGAAGATATTCCAAATCAGAAAGGAAAAAAAACACACAAACTAAATAGAGGAAAACAAGGGAGGATTCTATAGTTACAGATGTTCAAGTGGGTATGTGGGATTGGCACAAGCTCAATTCTAAAACGAATAAAGGTAGTGGAGATGCATTCCCTGAATGAAAACAAGCAAAGGAAGCTTTTTCCTAAACACTTGCAAGGTGTGCATATATGAAATGCCACTGATTGTGTTCAAAAATTAGATTATTCTTAAAAAAATAATTAAAAAGAGGAGCATTTGATTCCAAACAGAACTTCTTTAACAGATGGATAGGGGAATGGCAGAATAATACAATCCCGTCTGCTGTCTGAGTCCCTGCTGAGAGCTACTTTCAAGCTGATAATACAATTCTATTTGTGGCTAAAATCGTGCTGTACTGGCAGTTTAGCTCCTCAGGGTTTTTTTTGCGGCGGGAGAGATTGTTTTGTTTTTCTTTAACCTTATTATTATGAAGTATTTCTACATTATCGGCTAAAAACTGTTGAATATCTTGCATTTTATTTCAAAGTCACTTGTGCTAAGATCTGAATTTGAAATCATATTCTGAAATATATTCAATGCAGGAAAAGTTCTGAGCAAAAGTTTAAGTCCATGTATTTCCAGGAGAAGAGTGATGGGTAAAACGACAGGTTAACACTGACTTCAATCAGGTACATATATATTCTTTAAACAGAGTATAGGCTTAGATGTTATCTAAAAAGGACTGAATCATTGTGTTGTAGTGTTTATAGTTTCTCCTTTTTTACACACATAACAGGTAGGTCTGTTAATTTAAAAAAATAAATATAAAAAAAAAATTTTAAAAAAGCAAAAGTAAGAAAAAATACAACCACCAATACATTGATATATAAGAACAGAATTGTTGATTTGTGGCTGGTGGAAGAGGAGGTTGTATCTTTTATTGGATATGGATGTGATACAAATTATTTAATCAAAAGTTGTCCAAACATAATTTAAACTAATACAATACTCTTATAAATATGATAATACAATGAGAGGGGGGAGAAAGCTTTACTCACTTTTCGTGTTGATGTTAAAATAGAAACAAGGTAGACGAAGACACCTTGAACCGAGTTCTGCCAAGGTACAAAGGCATTTAGTGCTCATTTCCTATATATGGATTCAGTCTGGCTCCGTGACTACTGCAAGATCAGCATCAATAGTAATTCTAGTTGCAAACTTACACTCATTGGCAAAAGTTGTTGGGTGTTTTTCATGGACAAGACCTGTAAATGTCAGATGAATTCTAGAGATAGAAACGACACCGCACTGAATGAGGTCTTTACCATCTCATCAACAGCACTGTCTTTTTGCATGAAGGGGTTGACTCACACGGACATGAAAACATGAATGTGATTTCCAGTTGATTGCCCAGGACGTTTTTTTTACCATAGAGGAGAAAATCATGTTATATGTTAACAGTGTTGATTACACAGAAGTAATCCATCACTAGGCATGTGGAATGAATGCCTGGAAGCATAGCCAGGTAGAGCTTGACACTGACTGTTAGTTTGTCTCCAGGTTAGTCTATATCAGTTTTTCTCTTTTCAGTAAATCTCTTTGTCCAAAGGGTTAAGTGTTAATGCAGATTTCACCTGTAATAATAATAATAGTAAACAATACTAAAAATAACTTGAAACCCTCACATGAAATCTTGTCACTGACCAGCACACTTGAGAAGCCTTCTGACTTTCGTAGCTGTGTGAAATTTTATTCCTGTTAAGGGACATGATAGAACTGGTTGGCAGCTCAGCTTCTGAAAAAACCAGCCAGTTTCGGCCTACTTTTTATAGTCAGCAACTCATTTGAATGAGTGGGGAAGAATAGCAAAATGCTTGTGCCTGACTTTCAGGCCGAATGTTCTTCTCTCCTCCCTACCACAAAGAATTCAGGAAACTGGCATTGCACCACAGAGATTTTGCCTGCCTTTTGTGTAAGCTCCCACATTTTTGTATTACTTGAAGTTGTCTTGCTATAGTAAATTTATCTTTTGAGCTATCTATATTTGGAACAGTATTAATCTACCTCTTTCTTCAAGGAAAATAGAATTTATTACCAAATCAAAGATGAAAGATTTTAATAATCTTCCACAACTTGACATCCTGTGGCTGGCCATCCCACAGAATTTTCCCCAGTTATTCTCCTATTTTGCCCAACTAAATGAGATAGTTTAAGAGATCCAATCTTAATTTAAAACCCAAGTGACAGGAAATGGTTTCATTACTTAATTAAACTTAGAAGTTTATATTTTATTTCTACCTAGAATTTCTGTGACTTCCTCTTCAAAGCTTTTCATCTTATTAGGTATCTGCCTGTCTGACATGAAATAGCTTACTGGGATCAGTGTGCAACCATCAACATTATCCCCTTTTCAAACCTCAAGGCCTGTACTAGAGCAAAGACTTTATATTCCACTTGATTCAGACGTATAAGAACAATCTGCAATTTCTCTGCCAAATAGTTCCCAGGACACCTTCAATGTACAGGAGTATCTGTTGGTTTGTTTTACTGCTTTTTTTTTTTTTTTTTTTTTAATTCCTGTTCCTTCAGAATTAAGAATATCTTCCATTATTAAAAGTTTGGGTTTGTTTCTCTGCAGGGCATAATCCTTTCCCTCCACACTCTTTTTTTTTTTTTTTTGCCCTTCAAGTTCAATATAGATGAAGAAAAAATTGTGAAAAATATAATTAAAAGGGGAGAGGGTGGTGAGGAAGGGGTTCAGCATTTGCAGCTATTTTTTAATGCTCAATTTGTTTTAAAAAGTCATTAAATAATTTGGTGGTTAACCTTGGCTGACTGCTAGGTGCCCACCAAATTGCTCTCATTCCCTCTTAGCAAGACAAGGAGAGAGAATAAGATGAAAAATCTCATGGGCTGAGATAAGAACAGTGAGACTGCTCACCAATTACTGTCACAGGTAAATGAGACACAACTTAGAAAGATTAATTTAATTTATTGCCAGTTAAAAATAGAGTAGGATAATGAGAAAGCTAAACTGAACAAACAAAACTTTGGTCCCATCCTTCCCTCATTTCCAAACTCAGCTTCACTCCTGACTCTTCTACATTTCCCCCCACCCTGGGTGGACCAGATGGGAGCTCGTAACACTTTCTACTTCTTCATATTCCTTTGTCTCTGTTCCATCATGGGGTCCTTCCCATAGGATGCAGCCCTTCATGAGCTACTCTAACATGGCTACTTCCCACAGGCTTCAGTTCCTGCATTTTCTACTCTTTCTTAAATATAACAGACACACCACCAGCATCACTGATTTGGCTCAGATTTGGCCAGCGGTGTGCCCACCTGGAAGCTGGATGGAGCTGACTCTGTCCAACATGGGGACAGCCTCCAATATCTTCTCTCAGATATCACCCCTGCAGCCCCACACCCTATTAAAACCTCCAATAATAACCCAATTCAATGAACAGTGCATTACAGATTCAGAAAATTTTTTGGTCTGGTTTATGTATGTTTACACAGGTACTACAAAACAGGGATACTCATACAAAGAGCCATCAACAGAGCAAGACTTAAAAAAAAGTAGAATCGTGTTCATAATTATATTATTTTAGTTATTAGATTGATTTTAGTGTGGGAGATATTAAAATGGCAAAGGTTTGCACAACCATTATCCACCTGTAAGCACTTACGCTGTGCAGTCTCCAGTCATGCAGCATGTATTAATTATGATTAAAAACATGGTAAGGTAATGGCCTCCTCCATGAATAGTTTCATATACTATTCCAAAGCAACAAAAAAGAATTGTTGTTCTTCAGATCTTTGCTAGGGAATCCTCAGCACAGGTAGACCTTTGCATCCTCTGCTGGGTTATGCTATAGCATGCCTACAGTGAGAAGGCATGCATGTTGTCAGGGAGAACTGATGCACTTGGGCCATTCTTAAAGAATGATAATCTTATAAGAATTGCAAAGTTATTTATGGTTTGCAGAGGATGCAGAATGAACTTGTATTTTAGGAACAATAATACACTAAACTCTGATGGTAAAATTAAAGAGATTGCTCTCAATCTTTAATGATTATCCTTTTTTGAATACACATATACGAGATAATTCTGATAGAGTTTGTAAAAACCATAACTGTACTAGTCTCTAAGGCAGCACCATCTTCTTACAATTAGACAAGGACATGCTTCTTCCTTTAAGCAGATTTTTGAAAGTTAAAGGCTTGAAAAGGTAAATTTGTCCCTAACTGGGTCATTGTGCTCATCTTTATATTGACAAGAGTTTTGTGCTCCCTTTCCACTTGTGCCTTTTTGAGACTGGCTCACAAAGAACGAAGACAAAAGTTGCTATAGGCATTTGCTCAACTCAGCTGTGGAAATGAGTAAGGTGAAAAGATGAGAAACACGTAACATTCTTTCAAAAGCCTTTCAATCTGAAGCTTCCCCTGAAATTATTTATTTTAGTGTTTTATATTAAAGACAATTCAAATGGATGGGGACTTTCCTATCTTTGGGGATTTATTTTTTTTCTGGTTTTAACTGCTTTGGTTTGATGTCCCCATTTGTTCAGGAGGCAGAGCAAAGATGTCATGGCAGAATGAAAGATTTCAAATAGGCCAGAAAATAGGAATAGGAAATCTTTAAAGCAAAATCCAGAATCTGTTTTGAAGATTACACTTTGAGAAATTTCAGGTTGCGATGAATTTCATATACATGTCTTAAAAGTTTGTATGATAATTGTCCAGAGTCTTTGATCTTCTACAGACTTCCACTATTTGAATAAAAACAGTGAAGTGGCAGTGCAGCTGGATGATCCTGTTGGTCTTTCACTGTCTGTAGTAACCAACTGAAATTCACACTTTTCCACAGCACAGTATCCTAGTGACTATGTAGGTACCAAAAACACGGGGCAAGAATTTGAATTATGTTTAGGAAAACAAAAAAAATAAAAAAGGAAAGATAAAAAAGTGATGCAAAGGAGAAAAATAATAGTCTGATAAATAATTTCCTTATTTAAAATATCTCAAAAAGAAATTATTATAATGAAGTAGTTTTAATCTGTAAGATCATATTTATTGTTTGCTTTTATTCACATAATTCCCTTTGGTTATGATTTGAAGTGCGATATTGAAAAGCACTAGCATATGCTAAAAAGCAGTGTATTACAAAAAGGTTGTCTTACATCTCTTTAGCATCATGAATTATTCTTAAACAAATAAAAGAAAAGAAAAATTTAACTGGAACTTAGAGATTAATTAATAATAAAGTTATTTTTAATTGGTGAATATTTTAAAGAAAATATTTTCATTAAAATTAGAGGTAAGTATTTCATTTAACATACAGATTTCTACATGTTTAGAAAACAAAAACTAATTTTTTATAATAGAAAGAATAAAGAAAAGGGAAGAAAGACATCCTAAAGAAAGGATGTCTACCTTCATTAGACTTGGGAAGAAAATTGTAAAATGTAAAGTTATCACAATTTCCTGAATGGGCTAGGAAGGAGGGATACCATACCAAAGGGACTGGAAAAGGGCTAAGTATTTCAGTATTTTTGCATTTTTAAAACAAATCTCTTGGATTCTGACATAGAAAAACAAAATTGTCAACTTTTTCAAAAAAGGAGCTTTTTAAAAATTTTTAATTCTACTCTACAAAAAACTCCAAATACACCAAAGCAAAGATTTCTTCTCTTCTTCCCCCACTCTTCTCCCTTGTCCTTCCCACCTAGTAAAATAATATATTGATAGTCCATTTTGGTTTCACCAAAAAAAAAGATTTTTCTCTATTTTTTTTCCCACTGCTTTTTACTTCCCCTCTAGGAGGTGAAGGATGACATCTTGGTCCCCAATGATGTCAAAAGAAAAATTCCCACTGACTTCAATAAGGACGGAATATCATCCAGAATGCTCATATTCCTGAGACCTTTGTCCTATATGCACAATAAATTACAGCTGGTGTCCACCTGTCATTTTGAATTTTCCTGCTTGTCTTTTTCTTTCAGTTCAGAATTTTTTTTAACCATCTGATTTTTGAGCAATGGGTTTCAGATATTATGAGAGGGGTGAGACAGAGGGATTTTGTATCACTCTATGATGGCCCCTGCCAAGAGGTAATGGATTGACATTGACAAATCCCTAAGAGCTGACAGTTAACGGATGCTGTGAGATCAGTCTCAGAGAACAGTCTAAGGTTAAGGGGGCAAAAGCAGTGTGAATACTCCACACTTGTCTGATTTTGAGTCTTCCAAACTAAATGTGTTGAAAGTGAGAGGAAGCAAGCCAGCAGTGGCAGCGGGAAAGCAGGGGGGAAAGGGACGGTACAGTGAAATCTTTACATCGAACCCAACACATCAGTCATTGCAGAATTCTTCACGGACTACAGGTAGTGATGATTTATAGGTGGTAAGCTTCAATTTGGGAGGCCATAAGCACATTCTTTGATCTAGACTTCTACAGATTTGTTTCCTATGTACTCAGTAAGTAATAAGTGATTTGCTATTGATTTGTCCACAGGCAGAAGAAAAGTGGATTGGTGCTGTAACCCCAACGTGAATGGGAACTTCAGGGACATTGCTACAGAAGGGAAACACACATAGGCAGAAAATGTACAGATACTTTTAACATGCCAAGTCTCTAGTTCTCAGAAATGTTTCAGCTAAAACTTTAGTATTATCAAACCCTACACATCTGCTTTTGCTTCAAATCAAAGTACTTGATTGTAGCTAATAACAGAAGTTTGTGATAAAAGAAAATCCCTCAACAGTCATGAGCTGGAATCCCATGCACTGATTCTCAACCTACAGTAATCTTAAAGAGCTCAAAATTTTGTCAAGTATAAGAACATAATAGAAAAGTCCAATCTGTGAGAAATGCTTTTCCAGTTACATAACAGCTCAATTATTTAATTCCATCATTAGTGCAAAACAGTGCAAAGCTATCCCCTGACTTTTGCATCATAAAGCTGGACAACCAATTTGCCATTAAGGGCAATTTTTGCTCTGGAAAATTTTGCCTTTATTTTTGTTTCTGGTTTGTAATGTTATGGACTTACATCAGAATAATATATGAAAAATATTTAATGCAAAAAATTATCTTTATTGCTTCAAGAATGCATTTCAGCATTCAAACTTAGTTACTCAGATGACAAACATATATATCATATCACCCAACTATGTTCTGACCACATCTACTTATAGTCATAAAATTTAAATATTAAATACATGAACTCATTGCTTGATTAAACTCAGGAATTTTGTCTCTGTTTTCTCTGAGTTTTAAATAAGAAAATTTTCCTAATAGACATTTTTCATGGACAGAAGTAAAGAAACAGGAGTCTTATAAAAAAATGGAAATACCTCACAACTATTCTTGATACTAATTGATTACATTTAATAAGGGCTAAATACAACTGGCAAAGGGAATAGCTTGAATCTAATATAACTGCTAGTAAAACTCCAGTTACTTTACAGTAGGGACAAAATTTATCCCAATATGCAAGCAGAGTATGTAAGACATCTTGAGTCATAAAACAAAGGAAAAGTTTAATTATTTTTTTTTAATTGCTTTGGCAAGTTTGGCAATTTTTTTGGACACTGTTTTTTGTCTCTTTGGGTTACTTTATAAAACAAAAGTCATATAAACCCTTTTTTAGGCTTAATTTGCTAAAAATTTCCCTGCTCAAGGACAACTTATGTAACAGCAAATAATTGGGCTTTAATGAACCAGTTCATTCACCAATCAATCTTTGATATTGTGGTTTGAAACAACAGCAGCAGAATACCATGACTGATAATTTTTTTTACACTCAAATACTGAGCCTACTCCATTTCAACTAATAGCTTTAGTCAGCTAGGAAACATGAAATTATAAGTCTGAGATTTTAGAAACTTTACCTCCATGTCTGTATCTCACTCAATAATTCTCCAGAAAAAATGGAAGAAACTACAATAAAATTGCAGTAAAGGGCTTCTTTATTTTTTCTAATGACTACAAAACCATGTACAAGTTAAGCTCAGCCACTGACACAACTCTCATGTTTTATGTAAAAAAAAGAGTCAATCTGCTTCAGGGGTCAAAAGTATCATAAGCATGAGAAAGAATTTTTGTTTCTGATCTGCAATCACCCATATAAGTGATTGCTACAGCACTGGTGTGCATGTGTGTGTGTGTGTGTGTACCTGCACTATCAATTTAATTTCAGACTAATTTTCATATAGAATTATTTGGGGGAGGAGTGTGGAATTTTTTGTTGGTTTTTTTTTTTTTTTCTCCTAAGGTCTGCATAACTGAGTTGGTCAGAGTAGTATGATGTATCTCATATGTAATACATACACAGCATGACATTAAACACTGGCAGATGAATTCTCAGGGTGAATAAAATAGTTTTATATCCCCATTTTAAAGCTATATAATTCTATATTAGGTAGGACTGGAACCCTAGTTTATAAGGAGTATACAGTAAACCAAGGTGCATGGCAAATCAAAGGATCATTTACAAACACATACTTCCCTGCTGACTAAACCAGGTTATTTCTTTTCCTAAGTCTAAAATACTGGGCCACAAAAAATGAAGAAATTCTGAAGAAAAAATAGTAAAAATTTGAGACATGAATTTAATGAGTATATAGGGGGAAATTGTGGAAAACTTTTGTAATATCTTAACTCTTAAAATTATTTTCAAGGCCAAACTGAGCATTAAGAGGAGACATTACGAAAGGTCCTAAAAAGGCATCACTAAGGAGCAGACCTAGATAAAAGACAGTTAATTATGCTCACAGATATTTATTACCTCAAAGTGTCTAAATAAAATGTAGCTTTTAAACTATTATCCAAGCAAAACCAATGATTTTAACTGGTTCTTTTTACTCAGTATTGATATTCTGTACAGAAAAACACACATAAGCACAATTTCTTAAAACACACCCAATACCAACAAGCATAATTTTTAAATGTAAAGAACATCCAGAAAACTAATAATAAATACTCCACCTCCACCAGTTTGACTTTCTGAGGAACATAGCCTCAAAATCTGTGTTTCCCAGGAAGCATACTGAATATGAGGAAGTCCCACTGCTCCTAGGGTTTTAAGTGAGCATAAGTTGTGGCAGACATATAAGCACACAGTCAAAATGAAAATGAGTAGAAAATAACTTTCTCTAGAGTACTCTAGTTTTGGAATTTTAATTACAGTGTGAATTTACATATGGAACATGAAAGAAAATTAAAAATGCAGACCATTATTAAGCAAAACAAGAAAGAACTTTCAAGAAATAATTGAAAAATGCATGTTTACATTTAGCATTTTACTTAAAAGAAAATCTATATAAATTTATATTGTTTGTTCTTTGCTTTTCTCTGATAGTTAGAAAACAGCTGTTCTATTGCTTTGGACTTTGACTGGCTAGATTGCAAGGCTCAATAATCTGTCTCGGCTCAGGGTTAAGTGATGGAATTCATTTAAATGCCCCAGAAGTAATCATCCACAAAGAGTACATTATTTCTTTTTTATGAATTTTCAAACCTAATACTGATGGGTGGCATGCAATTAAACCTGATCAATATGTAATTTAGGTGGGCTGACATGTTTTCAAATTCTCAGAATATAGATTCTTTCAATATTGCAAGAGCTTAGTGAAATACTCAGCCCTTATGAAACAGCCAAAGCAATTTAGTACAGTAAAACAACAAAATATTCCTTTTCCAAAGACAAATGAGGTAGAAATTAAAGTTACAGATACTAACTTTTCAAAGAAATAAGAAAAGGAGGCCTTTCTTAATAGGTTCAAAGCAATCTTTTTGATAGAAATTAAATGTATATGTAAAGGTTGGTGTACTGCACTATATAAAGCTGGGGGATTAATTTTTTTAACAGGGTGTTTAAGCATAGCTTTGAGAGAACTGAGTTATGATAACAGTCAGTAATGAATCACAAATATTGCTTCTGAAAGACAGTATTAGCAAAATATTAAAGAAAATTTGTTTGTTTTTAAAAAATGTACTTTATCATAATGATCCTTTGTGTTAAGCTAATAAACAAGGCGAAGTACATTGCTTTGTGACCCTAAAGGTCATTAGTGACAGTCTCTAGTATTACTAATTACCTTGCTGTCATTTACACAATAAGAATTACACTTGACTTTTTATAATCTTACATGGACCACTTTTAAAATTTATGCCTAAGGTTCTAGTCTGCTTCCTCTCCTGTTTGCACAGACAGCACACACATTGCTTTCTGGAAAAAAAACAACACAATCACACATTATTCTCTAAGAAAGCAATACTTGAGAAAGCAAGGAAATTTTAAAATCTTTTTAATTTTTAGCTTATCTATAATTTTAATACTGGTTTTAGCTAACACAGAACGACTGACTTGTTTGTTTTCTCTAACTGTGATGCTTTTTTATCACATACAAACTACATTTATCAGATATTTCTGTTCAGCTTTTCTTTATTGCTCTTAGCATTTATTTGTACCTTACATCATTACACAACTTCTGCAAATGCTGAAGATGCATTGAATATTGTGTATCTCTAAAGCACAAATGTATCACAAGAGATAAACTTTCAGATTCTCAAAGATTCTGCCAAAACCTGCTTTCTGTTTTAGGAGTTTTGGAAATCATGTTCTTGTATTTATCCCATATAAAAATATATCACTCATTCCCCTGTGAAGTTAGAGAGATGGCTTTAAGCAGCGGCAGAATTTTGAAATCCTTTTCTCATTAAGTGGGAAAAGACTGGCAGAAAGTAGGCTCCTCCTGATTTTTTGGGAGCTGTATGGGTTCAAATCTGCTATAAGCATGATAACTTCACTTATTCTGGACTTTTGGTACATAGCTGTAGGTAGATCTAATGGGTGCACGCAGACCCCTGTTCCTCATTGCACACTGAGAATTTGGTGCCTGTCTGCACAGGCCAAGTGAATCCTGCAGAAAGCAACAGTAGCCTTGAATAAAAAAGATCATTATTATTTTAGTTCAGCTGGACAGGAGACAGGTTTTTCCTATGGAAGAGGAGTTTGCATAACTAGCCAGTGATGAAGAAATTCAGAACAAAAAGCAGGACCATCTGACTCAAAAATAAATAAAACCCTGCAATTGTTCTACTGCACAGCTTGGGTAACTGCTGAATAGATAATATTTCTATGTCTAACTTCAGCAACTTTTTTATATTCTGTTTGTGACTGGATTTCAGTGAGTGACAAAATCAAGGAATTAAATATCATCAACAATATTAAAAATATTTTGTGAAAATACTGTAAATTTAATTTAACAGTGCACCTCCTAGATGCCAAATGTGAAACTAAGAAGTAGCAGTTACAATATAAATTGAAAACAGAAATATATTCATTTTCACTAGGGAAGAGCACTCTAGAATCAAGCAGCTTTATAAAAAATGCATTAAGGATTTTCAACATCATGCTAAAAGCTGTAGGCTTAAATAGAAAACATTCATTAAAAATTTCTACAGAAAGCAATAGGTTACTATCCCATCTGCAGAAAAGTGTTTCATTTGCAAATTAATAAGCTCTTATAATAGCTACAGCTGATTGGATTTATACATGAGCCCTATTGACTGTTTACTCTTAAACTCCGGAAAAATCTTCTAAAAGGATTTATTTCTCCTTTTAACAAATATGAGTTTGGTATCATAGCACTGCACGACAGGGGCTCTAGCCCAAGCCCCACAGAATCATGGCATGCTTCCAGCCTCCACCAAAATCCATGGGAGCTGGCTGAAGGCAGATGCTACATGGAGCCCAGAAGGATCTGGCCCACCCTGCCTTTAATGAAATGCTAAGCGAGTACCTTCCATGTGTCATTTTGAAATGCCTGAAGTGATATGAAGGGGAAGACATTCGCTGAGCTATTTGCTGGTCACTGGGACAGAAATGACAAAGGATTCTGTCCATTAGTTTTTCAATACAGTGTTCAATAGCAGGAGGAAATTGATGGTGTAACAGTGGCATCACATTGGGGAAACTTATGATGCGGACAATAGCACTTCCAATAAAAGGGCTTTTGATTTTCTGTGTGTCAAACTGTTTTAATATTAGGGCATTTCTAGGTCAATGAAGGGTTAATGTAGCACCATAAATCATATCCAAACAAGAGCCCCGTAACTGCCTCTGTCGAAGAACTATTCTGCTAAGGTCAAAAAAGAATTAAGAGAAGAAAAAGAAAAACACACAAAAGTAGGTTGCAAAAGCAATGCAGAGCCACATCTATTCCACTGCCCCAAAACTGACATTGACACAGCATACTAAAGAGAGTGAATAATAGGTGAATTAGAAATTAATGATTCCTCTGCTATGTAAATGGCAATTAAAGGACATGCCATGCTGCAGGCTCTGTCCTAAAACTCCTCTCCATTTGTTTGTATTGAAATTCATAGCATATGTAAATGCAGCAATGAGACCTGGTATGTGACTACTGAAAGCTAGAAATCTGGACACAATTTCAACAGATATGTTCTTAAATTTATGTTTACAAATTCACCTCTAAAACAGAATTTAAGGGGAGGAAAAAAGTGTTTTATAGCTGACTTCTTGGTATGAGTAAATAATGGCTGCACAGAGTAACACATTATACCTTCAGCACAGCACAGTAGCAAAACTCAATAATTTACATTGATTATAATCCTACACATCAAAGTGTTACTTTAACAAAGCAACACAGTAGCTGCTATTTGTAAGTGTCTTCTGTCCTGAAAGGTGTTAGAAAGAACAGTTTCCTTTCATGGTGTCAAAGTGTTAAGTTTTCATCTCATAAAACATCCTTTCATCTCCATTACATGTAAGTGCAATTAATAAAATGACAAATTCAATAAAGAAGAGAGGAGTTGTAGTAAAGGAATGTGTCTGTTTTTTTGTTCATGCTCTCAGTTTAATATGGCTACATCTATCACATAAGGTACAGAGAAAAGGCTTTTGGAGCCAAAGAATCCTTTAGGGACGTTGTCAAACAGGGGAAGATCACAGTCCAATACTGTTTTACCAGTGAACTAGCAAGATCTACTCACAATAAAAATTCCAGTCCAGCTTTGGGAGTTACTGTACCCTGTAGTCAGCCTAAGAAAAGAATGATTCAGAACTGGGTAAACTTCGACACATTTGTCATTTAAAATCTGCAAATTCCTGCAATATTCTGTGCTAGCATGTGAAACAAATGGGCTTCTGGGAGGGAAAGCTGCATTGACAAACTCAGCAAAGAGCAATTTTCTGTCATTTAATGAAGGATGGAGGGAGGCC
This sequence comes from Pseudopodoces humilis, assembly GCF_049639895.1. Classification (NCBI taxonomy): domain Eukaryota; kingdom Metazoa; phylum Chordata; class Aves; order Passeriformes; family Paridae; genus Pseudopodoces; species Pseudopodoces humilis. The sequence continues at coordinate 93,567,426 of NC_142200.1, read as the reverse complement.
TTGATAAAGTACCCACTCATTACAAGTTTGTTTTTGTACGTGTGTCTGTGTGTGAGACAGAGAGAATGTGTATGTGTTGATGAAAGGGTAGTCTCACTAGTTCAATCTTCTCAGACAAGTTGGACTTGCTAAAAGCACTCTTTATTTTCTTGTAAATTCAGTTAGGCACACTTTTCCATACATAATATCTGCATGCTGAAGGATGCATGCAGATTAAAAATATATTTTGCTAAAAGATGCATAATGTTTATCTCTGCTCATATATTGTCTCTTTCTCTCTAATGCAACTTTTGATTGACCAAGTGTTTTTCCCTCCTCAGCATATATGAAATACTATAAAAATAAGGAAGAAAAGTTATAGTCCCATACATATTGTATATAAAAAAGTCAAACACTTGTGTATTATGGTCAGTTTTCTGAACCAGCTAAATCTGTTCTGTGTATCTAGATAACCTCTGAAAACGGGACAATTATCTGCTCTCATCCTCTGCCTAGTAATGAAAGCAGAATAAGCAAACTTCACTAACTGCCATGAATTCAGTTTCTTTAGTATATCTATAAGAAGGCTGTGGCCTTAAATTGAAAGATATTAGCAAAGCATGTATTAGGAAATACTTGTAAATTGAATGGATGCACATTATCTGCTAGTAACTTGTAGTCTTATAGGTGTAAGTCAAAGATTTATTACAACTTCAGTTCAGTGATGCAATGTTCATGAAGCTGAGAACATGAAGCCATTGCAGACTGAAGGATTTGGTATTCAATAGGCTACAAGTCAAAAATGTCATTCAATGTACTGCTGGCTGCTTCTATAATGAAACATTTTTTTATATTTTGCCTTTACATATAATAAAGGACTGCATCACAACAAATTAATTCAGATGCTTCCCATTTAAAAAATAACTATTCAATTCCCCTTTTATTCTTTTGGGTGGATGTCATTCCTTGGGTTTGGAGTAAAACAATTAACTATTTGTGCAACCAAAATTAAAAGAGCATAGGTGTGACTGGAACCATGGCATAATTATATTGAGCTCAGATTTTAAGATATTTGATAAGCACCCCAAGGAGAAATCCTAAGCATCCCTGGTCAAGATCCTGATTTTTCTAAAGTGAATAAGACAGATCCACAGAAGGTGGATTTTCTAGTGGAATTCAGTGAAAACTTCTATCAGCTGGAATCATAGTATACATATTTTTTTTTACATTTTTTCATATGGAGTGGTGACTAGATTTACCTTAGTTGTTTGATGACAGCAAATAATTATATTTGTGATTAGTAGACTAACATCAGCCTTCTACTGTTATGAATGGTATATTTTTTTTCATAAATAAAAAGCCAATTTTTAAGGAACCATAATGACTTCTTTTGCTGTATTAGAAAAAACCCACCAGAGCGAACAAAAACAAAACTAAAAACATCATCAAAAATCCCCAAACCAAACATATAAAATAAAACTGGTAACAGGAGAACAATCACTGTAATGCTAAGACTTCCCAGCATTAAAATTAATAAAATTGTATCTCTATCAGAAAACTAAAATTTCTGGACAATTGCTTTTTTTTCCCTGTTAGTTTCTCTAATTTTTACATGCACATGTGTAATTATAAAGTCATAATGTGCATGTGAATTCTATATTTCACCTCTCTTCTATTCCCCTTTTTCTTCTCTAGTGATAGTAAAAAAGCATCTGAGTCATTTTATATAATGCTTGGTTGGCATTGTAAAACTGAGATATAAACAGTATTTCTGTCCCCACATATGGGAACTGATTACTAAATAATGATTTGTTTGATGCCTTAAAACATAGAACAACATAAGAAAACTTATTAAGAGTACACATCTTTGTATATGCCTGTTAGAATTGTAAGATTTCATATTATTTTTCTAAAGCTGTATAGTACTTTGTTATACAATCTGCATTTTTATAACTACACTGCTATTTAAATATCTTAGCTAGCAAATTATTTCAAAAAATTATTACAAGCATATGTCTCAGAATTTAAATGGTAACCCTTATGAAGAGAAGATACCTTAGTTACCTAGTTTGAGTGATGTGCAAAACAAAATACACTGAAGTCTTTAACATGTGGTCCCTACAGTGTTTTCAGCCAGGAGCCAAACCCATGAAGTCCCAATACTTTTGAAAAGAACAAAATTGGTGTTTTTTAACCAAAGCAGCTCATGGGTTTGATACTGAAGCACTGCAGTAAAAACAGCACTCTAGCTGGTATCAGTTCCCAAAACAGAGCCAGAGATACATCACACATTTTGGGTCTGATGCAACAATTCCTTGTAATGCAGTCATAAATCTGCTTTTGTTGGACAGGTACATCAAACTTGCAACTACTTGCTATTTAAAGACATCTGGTCTACAGAAATCTGGTCATTTCCTCCAAATTTTATGCTAATTGGTCTTTTTTTTTCCCTGCTGTACCTGTGCTGCACTTAAATGTGGATTATTTCTAGATCTTTACCCTGAGATAGGATAACACATTCTAAATGGCATCTTAGTGTTTGGGCAAGCACTGGATTTCACAGCACAGCTACTGAGATTGAGAAAGTTTACCGAAAGTTTCAAGTGAACATAGAAACAGAGTGAAAAAAATAAATTAACCAAAAAAACCAAAACAAAACAAAACAAAACATAAGAAACCCCAAGAAAACAAGAAAAAAGACCCCAAACCAGCAGCCAAAAAAACAATAAAAAGCCCTCTACACCAAAATGAAACCATCCACCATCCCAGACCTTGGTCCTCACATACCCTTGTCTAATCAGGTCTACCTAGATAAAATTCACCTCTGTATGAATACCATAAGTTTTTACATACAACCTCATTTGGTTATTGGCACAGGATTTTCATCTCAGTGGGCAGCCAGGATACATTCTAGGAGAACATTATTACTTTACACCCTCATTGAAGGCAGGATGAAGAAGCATTACGTCTCTGAAGTATTAGGTGATGTTTCACTGAATGAGAAAAGAGGCACTTCAAATAAAGTGCAACCTCAGCTCATAATGCACAATACTGAAAATAAAAAGTAAGCCCCTAAAGTTACCTCTGCTTTCCAGACTGATGGTTAAAATAATGCTTTCCTGTGCGCACTTTGCTATACCTCTTCTGAAAACCTTTTTCTCCTGAGGGATATCCCCATTTGCTGTGTTGGAATGAAAACATAAAACAAACCAAAAGAATTAATAAAAGGATTTATTGAGTATTCTGAAAACCTATTAAATATTCTTAATGACAGAAAATTTGCAGCAGATTCCTGACCTTTAGCAATCTTCCAAGGAATCCTTGATTTCTGATTTTTAACAGCGGCTGAATAATCATGACATAAACAGTGCATAGAAAAAAAAAAGATTTTTTTACATTGCCTTTTAAATTAAAGTACCTATTTTTAAATGATTATGTATTGGCAGAGGTTGCTTTCAAGGAGTAGATTTTCAAGAGAATTAAACAGAGGCTAAAACAATTCCTACCTATTTGTTCTGACAAGTCGTAGAGCTCATTTTTTCTTTTAAGGATTTTTTTTTTGTGTTTCTCTACTTTTGTTGTTGCTGATCATGAATTAAATGGCATTTTTTCTATAGACTATCCATGGTGGTGGACACAGCTGCACAGGAGAATACTGTGTTAGCAGATGGATCCTCTATCCCAGTGGCAGCATGCTCAGTTCAGGATCACACAGAGCAAAAGTCTCAGTCTGTATCATTTCCATTTCAAATCTGGATCTGTCTGGCCACAGATTAATGCAGTTTTAGTTAATTTTTTGCTCACTACCCATGGTTAATTAGATCATACAGGCACTGGAAAGTGAAAAATAGTGAAATGTATGGTCAAAGTCCCCTTTTTACAGAAACACTAAACACGGGATTTTTGGCTTTCCATCAGTGAAATAAGAAAAATCATAAGATTCCTGGTTAAACTCAGTATGATGGCTTCTTTTCACAATTTCAAATTACATAAAACCAGTAAAATAATCCAGGGGACTATTTTCTAAATCAATGAGCAAAGTCTCCTCTTACACTAAAACACTCTAAACTGCTTTGCAATGGTGTCTATATCTGGAGAACAATTCTCATGTTCCACCTTTTAGATGCATAAGCAGCAATAGAGCATAAAAACTTCCCAAATGCCTCACAAATTTGATGGATATTTGGGTAATCGCCATATTATTTTTCTTTTGAATACTGCTTCAAAACATTTTTTTTTCTCTAAAACTTACTTCCAAAAGCTCTTTCTCCGCTTGAAAAGGGAAATCAGATTTGCAGAAGTGAAAATAAAAATTACTGCTCCTGTGCTTGTATAAATACCAGTCTAATCAGAATACAGTATATTATTGGATTTTTAATTTTCTTTTGAAAAGACCAAGCTATGTTAAGCAGCCTTTAGCAAGCTGTCACAGATGAGACCAATAAGCACATCCTGACTTAACACACATCAGGGGTTGCCAAGGATACACTGTCAGGGGACTAGGGTCAGGAGTCAAACTGACCAATATTGAGTAAATTACATTGGTTCGAATGATTCCCCCTGAGCTAGTAATGATATGGCATGCACATAGTTTTGCTCTGCAGACTGATAAATACTGCATTTGAAGGCTAAACAAGGAACAAAGCATGGAAAAATGATTCTCTATAGACTGTCATAAACATTCATTCACATCACTCTGAGATTAAAAAATACCATCATTGAAATTATCAGTATTCCTTTCCTGAAGAAATGCAACAAAAGCATTAAGGGTTTTCACTACAAAAAGAAAACCCAGCAATAAGCTAAAATAACTGGACAGGGATAGGCAAAAGGGAGTAAGTCACTCTTCATATTTTGCATCTTGTACGGTCCTTTATTGGTATGAAAAGCATTACAAAATCTTTATGAAGCAGAACTGTTCATGACATCTTGCAATAGCACAATGAACTTCCTTATTCCCCACGTACTTAATAATATGTTTCTTCCATTTGTGACTCACCTGAAAGAAATAAGAAAAACTTAAAGTTGCTGTCTAATACCTGAATTCTACTGGAAGAACTTATGATAAATTCACAGTGAAGCAAATGAACTACACTGAAGTAACTTGGGGCAAAGACTATTGGTAACTGAAAGCATGAGTATAAGAAAGAATTTGTTTCTGACCAGCCAACATATCGCACAAGAGCCATTCCTAAATTCTCTGAGTCCCAGTGAGAAACTACATTTTTAAAATCAGCAAAGCTTAAATTTACATTTATAACATAAATTTGCAAAAGATTACACATTTCAGAATTCTGAATCTTATTTTCTCATTGGTTATATTGCCTTGTTTCTGTTATAAATTCTTCTAAGTATGTAAAGCAAGTACTGGGGAGAAGTTTTTGACTTCTTTATTTTCATTCCTGTAGTCCACAATTTTATTTCATGATCATAATTTCCATCATTTTTACATGTCTTTGGCTTTTTTACATGATTAGCTGAATACTTTTTTCAAGGCCACATTATTATCTTTTCTTCTTTAAGATATTTCTTTCTCCATAATGCATTTCCCCTCCCTGATCCTTGTTACCAGGAAACACAGACAGCAAATCTTTTCTTTCCACTTTCTACATCCATGTCTCCAAACTAATAAATTTAGTATCTTTCAAAACAAGGTACTTTATGTTCTGTCAACAATGCTTTAAAAATTGCTCAGGTCTTCTCTATGATGGTTTTTGTCACCAGTGGTTATATAATATTTGCATATACATGCACATATCATTGTTTGTTACCAAACACTCGGTACCATGTTGAGAACAGATTTCTCCATTAACCTCCTGTCAGAAAATAACATAACCTCTTTTTCTCACAAATGCAAACTGTTTCAGATCCTGTCTCTCCTTTTCTGTCACTGTTTGGGTGCTGTGCTTTAAAAATAAACTTCACTAAAGAAATAGAGAAAAGCAGCTTCTGCTCTCAAGATTTACTCTGTGCTCATTGTTGTATAACAATAGTCCTGAGCACTCTGAGTAAAGCTCACTGAATAGCCAGACCTATCCCTCTCTGTTTTGATTTGCACCTCTTTTAAATATAGAAAGGAAGCAGTGTAAGTTTCCTCATGGACAGAGTGAGACTTGATCCATCCATTTTCCTCATGCAGGTGTGTGTTTTTTGGCCTCAGTGGAACCTACCAACCAATCTATCTACCCAAAACCCTTCTGGGGAAGAAGGAAAGAGTAGCAATGGAAGACTGTTTGTTGTGGAGGAAAACCCACAGTTACACCAGATTAGACAAGACAGATTCTTGCAGTGAAAGAGCTGCAGAGAAGAGCCTGCAGAGACAGGCACTTAGAAATTTCCCAGGAGTTCCTATTAGAGATATATATTTGGAAGTGTTCAAGGTCAGGCTGGATGGGGGACTTAACATGGTCTAGTGCAAGGCGCCCCTTGCCATGGCAGAGGGGCTGGAGTTGGATGGTCTTTAAGGTCCCTTCCAACCCAAGCCATTCCATAATTCTGTTTTCAGCTACTCCTTTCTGGTGGAGAAGGTATTTTGTGCAGCAGTGCAGTGAAATGCCACCTCTCTGCTGAGTAGAGGCTGCTCACTCCTAGATCAGAGACAGGATCAAATTTGTGTGGCAGAAGAAAGCAACAGGTACTGATAAGAAAGTCCAGAACTTGAGTTCTCTCCTGTTCTGGGCAGATTTCCAGAGTGCACTTCAGTGTAATTCTTATTTAAGTCAATTCTTTCATAAAATAGACAAACGCTTTTCTAGGAAAATTCTATTCTCCTTGAATTTATGTTGTAAAGCCTGTCTCAGAAATAAAAGTATAAAAGAAGATAATCATTACACATTCAATGATGAGAAGTTTGATGATGTGATAGAGCAAACTGGTTGTCATCTTCTGAAATACCTGTGCACTTCATTCTGTAGGCAGGGAAATTGTGGAGAAATAAATACTACACCAACTTGTTTCAGGAGTGCCATCACAGAACTATATGCAAAATTATCTTTGGTTCCTCTTCTGTTGGACAAGTAAGAAAGTACATTGCCTAAAGAAGAGCACCTTACATTGCTTCAGGAGCTGAGCCCCTACTGATTATTTTAAGTACCCTTGTTTTAGTCACATAAGCTCCACGTCCTACACTGATTACATTGTAATTTCACTGTTGATATCAATAGAGATGGTGACTTATGAGTGCAGTACTAAGCTTACTCCACAGCAAATAATGACTGAGATTATTAATAAATCACAGCTCCATTTATACAAAGAGGGTTAATTCTTTATAAAGCTCACTATTTAAACTACAATTAGTTTATTCATGCTTTGGCAGCAGAATATATTTTTCTAAGAATCATGTTAAGGTCTTTGCTCAAGATTCTAAATTGTTGCAAACAACTCCCTTTGCACTTCCAATCTTGCACCACTATTCTTTTGGAATGCACAGCTCATTTTCCTGGATAATGATGCAAAGGTTTCATTTCTCAAAAAAGACAGGAGCAAAAGAAAGAAGACTGAAGGGAGCATTGCAGAGTTGCTCTATTCATGTCTTCAATTTGATGAGAACATTGTTTTGCTAGAGGCACTATATAGAAGTTAATTCAGTTAATTTGGAAGACCAAACTAAGCAAAAAGTTGCTGCTGACAGAAAAACACTATAAAAATTTTATGGTACATTCATATACTCCCTCTGCTTATATTAATTTCTTATCACCTGTCCCTTTAAAAGAAAATATAAGTTGCCTAGCACTGTCTCTGCTCATTCACTGCAGAAATACCTACTGCAGAAACACCCAATCAGTTTGATTTATTCAAAAGCCCACGTGGCTCTATTCTTGATCAGCAAGACTAACCAGAATAACTAACCACTCACAACTTTACAAAGCAAGTACAAAGCAAACATAAATCAAAATGGAAGCCATTAATGAGTTTGTCTAAGTCCATAGAGACTGCAGGAAGATCAAAACAGAAGTATGTTGTCTTTCCAGCTTATCCTTTTCCTGGAATCTCTAAGTTCATCTTCCATGTTCCCATTTTCTCCAATAAAAAAAAAAAAAAAAGAAAAAAAATATGAAGAACTATTTATCTAAATATCATAATTTTTAATATTTTACCCGTTCAAATTTTATCAAAAAGTATGAAAGACAGTACTTCACTATACTGATCCTTGCAACATAAACAGTCAATGTTAGTTAATAAAGGACAGTATTTTCAAACTAGTGGAAGCAACTTAGGTAGCTTTTTTGGTTGTTTAAAAGCCTAATTAAAAAAAATCATTCACTGTAAAGGAGATGTTTAACAGCTTCCTACTGTATTACCAAAACCAGTGGAATCTTCTAAAATCTCCCAATTTAAGGCCTCATTAACTTATGTAATAACTCACATGGTGAAGGCACAATGATGTAGTTAAAGATCAACAGGCATTTAGCACAATTGTTTAAAAAACATTCTATAAGAAACAGCCCTCTCCACTACATAGTTAGAGCTAACTTGGGTGTTTCACTCAAAGTAGATATGCAAACTAATTTTTATATAAGGAATTACTACCTGAAATTATGTACATTTGAATTTCAGAAAATATTGTCTTGGGTTTTACAAGTAAATGGATGAGTTTAGGCTAAAATACCTTAAAAACTTGTCTTTCCAAGGTATACATCAGTCACTTTTTCTTCAGAAGAATAGAATCATTAAACATTACAGACTTACCAAAATTCATGTATACTAAGGATTTTCAAATCACTGATCATTTTACCCATTAATTTTTTAAGAAAATTTCATCTTTTGAGACACTGGCTAGGTGAAATGAAAATGGGCATGGGGAAATTTGCAAGGAAAAATAAATTCTATAGAGAAAAGAAATAGCAAATGAAAATGGGAACAAGATGCTGTGGATACGTGAAAGGCAGGCTGAGTGAAGAAAGCTGGGTTCATGTTTCTCATTTGTCTCTCTGCTTTTTATCATTTCCCTGGCAATAAAACAGAAGTAAAAACAATTTATCTGGCTGATATGCTTTTGTTTCTTAGGATAATCCAGAGAAGAACAGGACAAACAGAACCTCAGTGGTTACTGAGGCAATTATGTCAACCATTTTGTATGTTCAAAATAACATTTTTGTAGATAAATTAATTTAATGAAAAAAAAATAATATTTCTTCTTAAATGTCACTTGTAAAACCATTTCAAAAATGCCATATCCAGATTGGTTTCCCCAGTTTATGAAAGACAGTGGTGCATAATAATTGCAATGTACATTCACTTTGACTAGAACAAAGAAAGCACTATTCAACCCAGATCTCTAGTGCAAATATTTTTATCCTGGAATAAAGACTGAATAATGAAAAACTTTCATGAATCTACACATTTCCAGAAATTAATAAATTAATAAATACCAAATAATTTCTAAGCATGAAGAAAAAGAAAGATTTAGCAAGTAAATAATGTCCTATTTCTTGTCAGATATCCTGAATAGGCCTCTTTAAATTAAAAAGAGGAAAAGATCTTAAAGTTGTGAAATATTAAGTCAAAAAATAAGAAAATATATTTTTTTTATTATTTATGAGGAGAGGAATAATTTGAAAAACAAAAGTCAGCCTATTTTTTAAAATGTCCTGTGAAAAAAAATGATAACAAATCTATCAATTCTAATAAATTGTTTATGCTTAAATTTAATCACATCAGTACTTCTGGAAAATAATTTTATAATCACCAGATTTAATAATATCTAGAATGTAACATGTTTGATGTTGTAATGTATTATGGTTTTTATATTAATATTTTATATATTTTATATTCTTCTTTATATATCCTAAATACTCAGTTCTGCATTCTGTTGTAAGCATATCCCATGAGACTGCTGGAATTCACGAGGGATGGCTACACATTAGGAAGCCATTGGGTTGGTCTATGTTAATATTTTCATTTGGCACTTTTGAAGTTAATTTGCCTTCAGTTATTGTGCTTTGGTTTGCATAGTAAGGTAGTTAAAATGTGTGACTGGGTTCTTTTCTGATCAAAGTAAAGTAAACAATATTTTGTGTTCTCCAACTGCAGATGTGAATTCAGTCCACATGAAAAGGTTAAAACTAATCCAAAATAATTTCATCAAAACAGGAATGAATTTTGGGTCTTCACTGACAGTTGCATCTTCCTACACACAGATTTACTTCTCTTTTCACTGATTACTATAGACACAACTTTAAAGATTAGGAAACTACTGCAGGTTTCCTACCTTGATCCTGCTTTGGAATGCATGTAGAGACCAAACTGCCCTTGTCCAAATGCATCACTTGAGCCCTCATTTGATTTCTTTAGCTATATTAGTTGTTTGTCTGTTTCTATGCAGATTTTTTTTAAGTTCCTATGATTTTTCATATTTGAACAATGAATTTAAAATTTAAACTAAAGAACATGTGTAACTATTTACTTTTCTATAAAGAAGAATCATTCAGAGAAGAGTAATTCAATGAAAGGCTCTGAACACAGACTCTATCCTGTCGCAGGCAGTAAATAGCCTTCAGAGAACAGAGGAGCTGCCTTTCTGAAGAAAGACATAGGAAAAAAACACTAGCAGTTTCTTCAGAAAATGTGAACTTCCCTACCATGGTTTGTCCATAACCTTACCTTAATTGCTCTGCTAATGAAACGTACTCTAATAATACTTTGTCTGGCTCAAGACAAGCTAGCATCTCTCTTGTGATGCTGAGACCATGTGCCAAAAGCAAGCCCAGGAAACATTTCCAATATAGTCACAGAATTGGGGGTGCCAAAAACACCCACACACACCACTTGGTCACACATATTTATAGTAATTCTGAAAAACAACCTAGTGCAGACCAGATCTGATTTTAAACTGCATCACTATGGCTTGGATTTAATGTGTTATTCCAGGAAAGCACTTAAGCAGATTCTCATGGCTGACTTACATTAATGAGCCTTAATTACATGCATAATATACGTGCTGTAATGCTTTCTCAAAGAAGGCTCCATATTACAATGATGGCATTTTAGTCCTTACTTTTTCTATGATGTTCAAGACTCAAGTGTTTGATATGTATAATTTCTTTGCAGTGTTCTTCAATTTTTTTCAGGTTTTTTTAAGAGGTTAGCCTTGATTATTATATTTTATTAGTCCTGAGTATTTTGATATATTACGACTGACTCACATAAGCTTATTGTTTACGTTCTCTTACGCTCATAAATGCTCTTATTTCAGCATTTCAGCAGAAGTTATATGATAGTTATAAAAATAAACAAGATAATATTTAATTCACTATATATATAAATAGTATTACATTCTGAATTAAAACAAAAACTCTGAAAGCCAGACAAAACAAACTAGCCTACCTTGCTTTAGATTTTCACTATTAGGGACACACCCTAATTAGAGTAATTTGCAAGACTGTGAGAGTCTGCATAAAACACTTTAAAAATATCTGTAGTCTATAAGTCAGTTCAACATGAGACTTGGTACCCCCTTTTTCCACTGTTGAAGGCAATCTCTTCGTGTTACTTCAGAAGGGATATTTTTTGATGATCTGAAAAGAAAAAAAATAAACAAACCCAAATCAAACATTCTGGCAAGAAAAAGAATAAAAATATATCATATGGTTAAAGTAGCTTTTGTCAGTTGCAATATATGTGTTTATGTAACACCTAAGTTTATGTAATGACTTTGTGTTGTAGGATTTTCCAGGTATCATTTGCTTTTTATATACAGACACACAGCTTCTTGCTAAAATGGAAGGAAGCTTTGTAATCTTCCATTATAACGCCTGTGCTTTTTCACCTCACAGTTGGGCAAGCTATTAATTTCTTGAGTAAAAGGGATATTACAGATGCTTGGCAGAGAGACATCTCAGCAGCAGGCAAAAAACGAATACTTGCCTAAAAAAGTGTCAAAATGTGGATGTGCCTCCAATAATTTAAAAAATAGAAGGTGATAAGTTGAAAATGTCAGGTAATTGGCAGACAGATAGAAAGTTAAACTGTGTCCTCAGTGAAGAAAATTAACCAGCAGCTGCCAGCAGAGGCCCCAAGGTCATCTGAATGTCAGAACCAAGTAAGGGCCAATCATTCAGAAGGGGTTCGCTGCTGATATTTGCCCTCCCTGGTCATTTTCAGATCTCCCAGGAACTGCCCTGAACTACTGCCAACATGTGTTCATTTCTAAAAATTACATAGATTGTGATTTATTACCCATCACGCTACAAAAATCCATTGTGAATTAAATCAGCCCTTTGTTTAAATTGCTCCTCTGCAATACGTATCATATCATCATAAATGACATTGAAGTTATAATCTACAGTAGTCTGCTTCAGCCACTGATAAGGCTCCACCAAGGGACGATCAATACTTACTATTCATTTTTGAAATTATCTTCACATTGATCCCTGAACAAGCGCCAGCAACACAGAGGCACAGTGGCTTTAATACAATAATTATATAAAGGTTTACAGGCTCATCCTCCCAGCCAATAAAAGCTGTCAGCTGGCAGGGACAGTTACAATCCCATAATCCATCAAAATGCTGTTCTCTGACCTATGGGCTTCTGGGCTTTCGGCAAACCTCGATAAACATGCTTATAGAGGAGAGAATAGCAACAAACACGAGCAAGCAAAAGCTCCAGATTCATATTACCGATTACAAAAACATATCTCTTATGGCACATCACCCTTTTCATCAGAGCAACAAAGAGGCGCATTTTTATTGCAATTCACCCAGGAGTGAGTGACCAGATGCGTGCGTTTATTCTCACACAAATTCAGTCTTTTCTTTTCAGCAGGTGACTTTGGATCATGTTGTAGACTCTAATGAAGTAAGCTCATGGAACAAGTCTGAGATATGGCTAATTTAGAGAGGAATAGCTATGCACTCTACACACAGGAAAACAGGACTACTAGAAGTCTGAAAGTAAAATACTGAGAGCCTAAGTATAAAAGGAAGCTACCATCCAGGGGCAAATGAAAATCCGGATTAAGTGGATTGTGAATGACACTGTAGCATTCAGCCAAGACACCAAGCTATCTTTTTTTCTGTGTGTAAATTTGTATTTTCACACAGATAGGGCTAAAAGATAGGTTTATTTATAGGTTGAGCTACAGAAGTCCAAATTTTGCATATGAATTGAAGTTATATAAAAGAGGGGAGCAGTTATTTAATAGGCAAACAGTTCGGTGAAACTGTAAAATATACTCCAGCTATATTCTTTCCAAATTCAGAATTTAAAAATAAAAAAAAAAAGTAAAAAACAGGTAGCATGGTTTTGAGGCAGAAAGTTTGAGGAAAAAGAAGGCAGAGAAGAAAATTAAAGATATGGAACAAATAAATAAACAAAGAAAAAGAGAGAGTGTGCAAATAACATGAAACAAATAGCTGCCAGAGCACAGTGCTGTAATACTTAATAATGTATAATGTCAACACTGCTTCTTGTATTATTGTCTGCCACATCATTTATACCCCTCCTCCTTTACTGATCCCACTGTCAACTCCACAGTATTATCATGTACACAAGAAGCACAGAACCTGGCTGGGATTAGCAGTCACAATTTATGTTTCGAGTTCATCCTTTAAACGCCTTATTTGATTTATAAGAATACTAATGAACAGCACTTTCTTTATTTTTTTGCCATCCAAGTTTATGTTAATTTAAAAAAAAAAAATATTAAAACCCCAAACGAAAAATCCCCAAACACATTCCCATGTTACACCTCTAATATTTGATCAGGGGAAAAGGGAAATGGAATTTTCAAGTTTCACAGCATTATGTGGAGTTCCTTTAGGAAAAAAGGTACAATTTTTAGAGAACATTTCCTGGCTAGTTCTGTAGTTTGGGATATTTTTGGATTGTTTCCAGACAATACAGAAGACATCCCACCGTGGTATGATTTGACTTAATTCCAGCATTTAAGTGTGACAAGTGATATTTGCCAACTGAAAACCTTGCCTGAGACTTGACTTTCAAAACTCTAGCGTAGACCTTAATGCTTTTAATGTCAATAAAATAGAGGCATAAATATGATGAAAGATGAAGTTAAGTAACACTTAAGAAGGAGCACAGTAGACTTTTAAATACCTTAATTTAGACTGCAATGTTCACATAAATTATTTGATAAAGAAAAATTATTATTTTTTAGAACAGTTATCGCTTTCATTTTAGGTTTTGATTTTGGTTTGGGAGGTTTATTTGACTAGTGTTAAAAGGATTTTTTTTCCTTACCAATCAACATCATTGTTCCTTAGTGTGAAATACACTTTAAGTCACCATTTTCTTCTAATTGTTTCAAAGACTAATGTATGTGTGTTTAAATTGTACAAAAAGTCCTTCTCCACTGATAGCAGTAAAAAATGGAACAGCTGCCACCCATCAGCATGCAACAGTAACCAAAGTAATGTTGTGCAATAAAAAAAGATCTCTTCACAGTATGGAAGTGTGCAGTGGCCTTTGTGAGGTCGAGTGTGTTGCCCTGATTCTCTTTCATTTACTCAGACTTTGAGGGTCTACTGATAGCTACTTATTTTCTCCTCTGTTCTTTTAGACATGCAAAGGAAAATGGTATTTTTTTTTATCTGATCTTGGAGAGTGCATCAGCTTGTTCTTATAAGCACAAAGCATTTTGTATCTTTAGAAAAAAGTAGTTCCCATATGGAATAACGACTCTAAAATGCCAAGATAATTGTGCCCAAATGACTACAGCAATATCCGTAGCCTTAAGTGCCAAATAACACTTGGGTCTTAAAGTTAATATGGGTTAAATCTTGTACAGGATTGCCTGTGCTTGCCAAATTACTCCCCCAAAGAAATATCTGTGATCTCACATTAGTCATATACCTCGGATGACACCTAGATCACCCTATTCCTTCCAATGAGTTTGCACAGGTAAGACTGATTAGCAATCTAATTGAGAATTAATAAACACTCCAGTTAATGACAGTTATAGAATTCCCATTGCCCCTTATTGATTGCATGGGCTTTGCAGATGGTCTGTAAACTATAAAATAAACCCTCTACAACTACACAAAAACATCCCCTCCTGAAGCCCCACACATTTAAAAAAAAATAACATAAAACATATGAAGAAATTATAGAAAAGTACTGCTTCAGTAATAGAAATTAATTCTAAGTCATACACAGCTTTGGTCCCAGGATCGGACTTCCTATCCACAACCTCTTCCTATTTCTCTGGCAGCTCAACATGCATGCAGGAGTTAAAGACCCACATTAAGCAATCCCTACCAGTGCAGGATTCTTTCCCACAGTGCATGTAGGCAATAACACGCCTAAAGAAGGAAAAATTATAAAATCAACCCACCATAATTTGGGATTTGTCATCCAGTTATGTGAAAAGACTGGAGTAATTTGCCAACATAAAGACGGTCTCATACAGTGTACTGTCGACAGCTAGTATTGTAATGATAATGAAGCAATCTCTGTAGAAGTGACACAGATGCATAAAGTGGTTTTTGAATCTGATATTAGCAACAGACACCCAAAACAAAACTGAAGTACTCCTGTACATTTAAACTATTAATATAAATAGGTCTTTATGAACACAAATGCTTGAAGCATCAACCACAATAGCAACATTTAAAATGAGATTAAAACTTTGATTTTGGCTAAACCTTCTTCAGACAGAAGGATTTTGTATGAAATTTGAGAATCTCAAAGCATCTTGACACTTTGAGGTTATGGCATAATGGCATTATGCTGACATTTTGAACTATTATATCTCTATATGGTGTAAAACAATGCAAAGTTTCTGAAAGAGAGAGACATTTAAAGAAGGGTCAGCTAGAAAAAAATTAAGTCAAACTAGATATCCTGGAGCAGAAACATCTGTGGTTTAACCCCATCAGCATCCTTAGATTATTTGTTTTGTGACAAATGGGAGATAAATCCATATCTTAATAGACTTTCCAAGTAATATTGATCTATATGAACAAACATAACAGTAATAAAAAAATTAGATTTATCTTTTATCTTAATAAATAGGATAACAGCTCGTACTTCATGATATCATTTCTAAAACAGATGAATATACAAAAGTTATTCTCTAATACATCCTTAATGGAGCTAAAGGATAAATTCATTGATAAATAAAATAATCATAATGCATGTTTTGAAGTTACAGATCCTAAGTAGCCAGCAATCAAATTGCCATACAGAATTGTGAATCCCTTCTGTTACCATATAATTTCCGAAAACAATTAATTGCATTTAATATTTAGACAAAAAAAAGAAAAATCAGAAAATTATTTCACCATTAACAAAGCCATCATAGTAGGTAGATGAGGAAGCTGGAAGTTCAAGGGAAAACAGAAGAGTCTAGAGCAATTTTTTTGGTGTAAAGAAGAGGGAACTGTCAAAGCCCTGACATTAAAGCAACAAGAGAAAAAAGTAAAGATGTGCACAGGAGAAAGAATTATTCTGTCAGAGATAGCAGAATGATCAAGAAAAATAAATTAGGTCTTCCATAATGCAAGTAAACAGGTATGGCTCCTGTAAAGAGAATATTCTGCCTTCTGTTAAGTGAAAGCCATGTTTTAATGGCTTGCAAAAAGAGTTTAGGAAAAAGTCTGTAGTTAGTAGCAGACTGTAATTTGCTTATGGAAGGTCAAGAAAAGGTTCCATCCTTAGAAACAGATAATTAAGAAAAGGGCAAGAAACAGGTGAGGGTAGGAATATGATTTTATAAATCTGACAAATACTAGCCTTGTATTTTGCTTTTACTTGTCAATGAAGAAAAAGGAGAGTGCTGAACTGAGAAAATAATTTGGTGAATGGTTGAAAGATAAGACCGGACCACCAAGAAATTAAAATATATGCCTCACTCCTGAAAAGAGTAGGGAACATATATTACCACTCATACCACTCATTTCATGATGAAGGGAGTAAGAGATGGCAGAAAAATTAAACAAAAGGGAAGGGATGGCTAACAGATATTAAGCTATTATTCAGATATTAAGCCGTGGTCTTCAAAAAAAAGCAACGGCTAGGAATTAGCAATAAATATGAAGATTGACTGAAGGGGAAAAAGCATTAAAAATCATAACATTTGAAAGCAAAATGGTAATTTTGGGGTGATCCAAAGCATAAAAAAGGAAAATAGGTTGCAGAAACCTGTACTGAAATTACAGTACTGTACATGTGTTCCCACTGTTCCCTTTGAGGAATCATAGCTGGATCTCAGTGACAAAGCATTGCAGAGCTGGCCAGGCAAGAGATCATCCTTCTTTCCAGAGAGTTTCTGTCTTGCTCAGTCTGAGGGCTGATGTGCTGGAAAAAAAACTAACCCATAGAGTGAGACCTGAGGGTCTTGGTGGACACCCAACAAGCTGTCCATGAGCCAGCAGTGTCCTGGTGGCCAAGAAGGCCAATGGGATCCTGGGGTGCTTTAGGAAGAGCAGTGCCAGCAGGTCAAGGGAGGTGATCCTGGCCCTCTGCTCAGCCCTGGTGAGGCACATCTGGAGTGCTCTGTCCTGCTCTGGGCTCCTCAGGAAAAGGGGACTGGAGCATCTTTCTTACAAGGACAGACTGAGAGAGTTGGCTTAAGCCTTTAGAAGAGAGGACTGAGAGAGAAACTCATCAACATCTATAAATATGTGGAGGTTGCCAAGGATGGATCCAGGCCTTTCTTGGTGTTGCCAAACAATTTGACAAGAAACAATGGGCAGGAACTGGTGCACAGGAAGTTCCACCGGAGCTCCAGAGCATGAACAAGAACTCCTTTTCTGTGTTGGTGACCATGCACTGGAACAGGTTGCCCAGAAAGGTTATGGAGTCTCCCTCACTGGAGATACTACAGACCTTTCTAGATGCAATTCTGCCTACTGTGCTCTCAGAAGATCCTGCCTGAGCAGGAAGGCTGGGCAATAAAACCTGCCGTGGTCCCTTCCAACCTGACCCATTCTGTGACTCTTTAAAACCATGCAAACAAAGTGTTCATCCAGGATCCTCTAGGAGTGACTACAAAATAGTGCAACTCTGTAAGAGACTAAGGAGAAAACTGACCTTCCCATATTAACAAGACCAGGAGATATATGGTCAGCAAGACTGTTATAAAGGCAAAATCCATGTTTTATTCAGAGACAATCCAAGGAGGACTAATCAATGAGGTATTTTGGTTTAGGAGGAAAATAGTAGACATGCAGATGGAGAAAGTAAAATATGTTTTTCTCCTGTATAAGGACGTCAAGCTGTGTTTTCATATATTTATTTTCTAGTCAATTACTAAATACCATACTCTGTGCATGTATAAGAGGGAAAAATATAAATAGAAGGTCCTAATTAGGCAAGATGTTCTGGTGTACATATTAAGAAAAAATACAGTCTTTACTCCGAGCTGGCATCTATCACATGGATTTTAGATCTTTAAGGGTATTATTTACCTAGTACTCATGAAATATGTGTAAATACACACAGAAAAAATTGAAAGAAGTTTAAATATCTCTGAATATTAGTTAGCTCTTGCAGATGGGTCTGTTTCAGATCTGATAGTAACTGGTGAGTGATCTCCCTGTTTTTATCTTTACCCAAGAGATTTTCCATTTTGTTTTCTCCTCACCTCTTGGTGAGGAGGGACAGAGAGCAGCTGGGTGGGAAACTGGCAGGTGGCCAAGGTCAATACCATAGGTAGGCAATGAGTAAGCTGGTGACATCACAGACTGTGTATATATAACTCAGAAAATGATGTGGGTTTATGCTGGTAAACAAAATATCTTGTTATTCAACATTAAGCAAGTCTTACTAGCAAAAATTTAATAGCTGCTTCCCTATATATTTGAACTTGGGAAAAAATCGGGCAGACAGAAGTGATTGCCACTAGGTTTCTTTGGCTTCTTCTTGTATAAAGAAGTTGAATTCTATTCCAATGAAATTAATGTCAACAGTACTGCAAGTTCCTTCATCTGCTGCGATCAAAATCTGGGCAAGGTAATGAAGCACGCCATTACCAAGGTTTTGCTGAGACAGTTTATTGCATTCCTACCAAAGAGATGTTCTACTGTTCTACACAAGCTGTGCTTTCAGTAGAAAAGGGTTGGTACCAGACAGCTCTATTTGTGAGATGTAAAGATGCAGAAGGGTTTCAACAATCAGATTGTTCAGCTTTCAAGGTGAAAAATTGAAAGGTTTTCCAGAAATGGCTGCAGATATGAATATGGTTTAGTTAAACTGAATATGTACATCTACTTTTGAATTAGGTTCATTGTCTAAAATACTTTTGTCACTGAAAGACTCTTTAGAAGATCAACCTAAAAAGTAGTAATCACCTGAAGGCCACATCCAAAAATCTCCCTGCAAAACTGAAGACTTTTGTTCTAGGGACTGCTTGTAGAAGTTTAGCACCAAGGCTGTTTCCTGGATTTGAATCAAGTACAGAGTATTCCTCAGATGCCTGTTTTTGCAGAACTATATTCTCAGCTACATTCAAGAAATTCTGTTTATAAATTCTGATACCTGATTCAATATACAAATCCATATTTAGCATTTAAGAAACAAAAACACTGTTCTCTTTTACAGTGTCAAAAACATACTTAGTGTGTTACCTGCTATCAGTAAAATGTAACTCAAAATGACTTAAGTCTGACTTAGAGAGATGCAATGTCACCCAAATCTAATAAAAATATTATACTAATCAAATACTAAAATGCTGAGCTAGTACTTTTAATACACATAGAGAATTATATTCAAGTAAGTCCATCTGTTGCTAAGGGACACATTCTGTCAGCATCTAGTATCCCTATGAAAGGGATGTGGAATGAGAAGAATACTTATTTACAATCACTAATTGCTATAGAAATTATAAGGTTGCTAAAATAGGAATAAACTACATAAAATTCCTGAGTACTTCATAAATTAGCAACTTTTCCTATGGTTATCCAAACTGAAATTCATTCTCTTCAGCATTTGAAGAGCTATTATTTTTTTGTATTTAAAGACTAATTGAAATAAAAGTAGGTTTCATAAAAGGGTAATACTAACCAGTGCAGTTTAGTAACACAAGTATCTTCTGTTTATGTAAATGATGGGTAATTGTTACAAAGGATGGTTTGCATACAGCCAATATTAGAAGGAGAACAGTTGTGGCCTGTCCTTATGTAACATGCTTAAGTTAAAAGTATTTGGAATAAATGAGGGTTTTGTGGATAGGATGATTGGCTATGAAGTACAAGTGAAATGATTGTGTAAAGTTCCTGTAGGAAGCTCTTTCTAGGGTCAAAAATGTGATTATTTTCCCTATCCATCCTTTTAAAAGCCATGTGTATCAATACATTCATTTCCCAGCATTATTTTTAATCCTACTTTAACCTGGCCTTTCTTCAATATCATAATAAAAGCCATAAATTACTTGCAGAATTATCTAATAAGTTGATTATGGAAAATCTTAAAAATGTATCCAGTTTGTTGGTATATCCATAACTTTATCCATGACTACCATGTGAAATTGACAAAAAACAAAAAAAAAAAAAAGTGAATATAGAGGTACACAAACTATAGGATGCACTTTCTGGTATAGGATCTTTGCCCTTTGCCACCTTCAGTAGTATTATTTACAGCACCAGTGTCATGTCACCCATCCTTCACATTCATGTAAATACACCTTCAGTGTTGATTTGTCTACTTAGACCACTTCAAAGATACCAGCCAAATATAAATATTGATCAAACTGCTATGAGATGAAAACATAAACTGAAACTTGCTAATAAGTAAAGGTTATCCTACTTGAGTAAAGTAATAGTCTCTATTCTAAATGAAAGTGCTTTTATAGTGTGCACAGTGCAGAGTTTTATGCAATATAACTGCAATGCAGAGATAAGGACCTTTTTCTTTGCCAATTAGGATGCAAAGCATTATGAAGAAAAATTATTTGGACGGGATTTTAGCAGTCATAGTAACACACATGAGGACAAGCACATCAATTGTAAGTCTCTGGATTACAGATTTCAAACAATAGAGGGCTCCTTCCCAGAAACTGCATTACTGAGTACACACAGACATCCCTCACTAATTTGTTGTCTCAGCCATGTAGAAGAGGCTCAGTGTATGCTTCTAGGTCATTATAACATTAGATAATATCACATATAAATGTTAAATGACAGTCACATAAGTACATATATGAAATACTAAAGATACTCTAGAAACTTTCTCTTGTATTTTTATTTAATTGCTTTCGACTTGTAACAATAGAAAAGTACTGGGCTGTGGAAGAACAGCACTTGCCTGAACAACAGACGATGTATCTATTATCTCACTTCCATGAAGGTCGTCGACCTATGACAGTTGGAGTAGCAGAAACATTAGAAATCATGTGCAATTTAATCTTTACACAAATAAAGGAAAAGTATCACAATGCCTGAATAATGAAGAGTCTCTCAGAGAAAAAGAAAAGTCTGTCCCTGAGGATATTCTTCATTTTCTTTCCTGAACTGTTCCAATGCGTTCACACTATGAGATTCACTCACTGTGCTGACACACGTATTAATAGTATTTTGGCTGGAAGAGTGTAGATGTTCTAAAGTGATTGCAAAGTGCATCTGTGACTCAGTTCTCCTTTCATTCATTCATTACTTCTTCATGTCAATTCTGGGAGACTATTGTTCACCGAGAAACTGTCATCAAGATTGAAATTAACTGGTTTTTCTCCTACTTCAGGCAAGAGTGTTTTTATGTTCCCTGCTTTCCAGAACATGCTATCTTATCTTTTACAAGGGTGGTGATGAAAATACTATATCAGTTTAATTTCAAAATAAACATCAGGAAAATATGGAGGAGTATACATAACAAAAGAAGATAACCCATAAAAACATTTTTAAGCCATCAGTCTGTGTTACTCTTCTGACAAATTCAAAATCAAGCAAACCAAAACAAAGCACTTCCAATTCCAATTCCCAGTAAGCTAATAGCCAATGAAGGACTATAATAGAAGCTTATTTTCTATATTCTGAGAATGGAACCTTTATGTCTTCAAGAGAGGAAAGGACAAAAAATAATCAAGAGTCAGAAGAGGTCAGTCATTCATCTTGTTGTCACTTACTGAAAATAAAGGGTATAAAAATAATATTTCCAAAAAAGAAGTGTTGTTATAGACAAACTGCAAATTACTTGAATCACCTATTGGTCTGTCTTTAAGAATGTTATTAGATAAAGATTATGAAGGCTTTTATTTTTTAATTTATGTTATTTTAAATACCAGGCTGCTGGTTTTGGAATAATGTGGGAATGACGAACTTCCCTTCAGAATTATTATTTCATTTTTCACTGGATCATTCTTTTTTATGTGACATAACTTTAGTGTAATTTGTAAAAAGAATTAGAATAATATGACCTTTATTTAAACATGTAGTCTATCATTTGAAAGGAGAAAAATATTTCAGAATTCTATTTGAAAATAAAATAGTGACAGGAACTAAAAATATGGAATTTTTTTATGTTAATGTAATACAAAGGTATAATGAAGGTTTTTATATTTAAAGTCAACATTAAAAAAAGTCAAAATGAAGCATTTCTACCCAACCAAAGTAAACAGAATTTCTATTTACAGCTGAGTCAGTGTACTTTACTGCAATATTTTTATTTCAGAAAAACAACAGCACAATAGAACTCCCTAAGAAAATTACTACTTTTCAAAATATCAGTAAAAAAATTATATTTTCTTTCACAGTTTATTGGACTTAAATTTGAGACAGTTGTGAGTAATCGCCCACAAACACAAGCACTTCATTGGTGTTCTACTGAACACTTGGAGAACCACCAGTTTTATTCTTTTAAATTAAAATATATTAATTTTCTGCTTGGCAAAGGACATGGAGAATTTATTGCCTTTTATTCTCATCGCTGTGGAATCAAGTTTTGATATAAAGAGGAAAAAGAGGGAAACTGACTATTCATTAAAAAAAGATAACAGCGTTTAGAAAGGTTCTAGGTTTTGCCTGAAGTATTCCTTGAATGTGCCTTTAAGTGCAAGTATATATGCACTATCTGAAATAAGTACATCCTTTGATATTGTTGTCTGTCTCCATCAACATAGTAGGACAAGGAATTATTATAATGTACAGGTTTGGCTAATTGTAATGGCAAAACTGAAGCAGGAAATAGTTGCATTTAAAACAAAACAAAACAAAACAAAACAAAATCTTCATTTGTTCTTCCAAGATAACAAAAAATGCCTCATTTATTTCCTGATAAAATGTCATGAATGAAATTATGGTTGCCACTGTATTAATCCACAAAGGGCTGTAAGACAGAGTTTAGAGAATTTCTTTTCCTGCAGACATACAGCTATGACATGCAGAACCCATGGCTGTGTTCACATTCTGCTGAAGAAGCTAGAGGCTAGAGCAGAAGTGCCTTCCTTCTTTTCTCCTGCCTTTGGCAGCAGGAAGTTGCACCACGGAAAGAGCTTTGCTTAAATCTGTACTCTGCAGACAACCAGTACCACAATGATGCCACAAGGACAATGCTTTAAAAAACCTTCACCCTACAAATTTCAATTATATCTCCAGACCTGGAATTTCTGGGAGAGAGACAAAATATTTGTATTAGCTATACAATCAATTTACTTTTTGCACACATGTTGTTTACCCTCTAAAGAAAGAGAAGTACTATTTTTTTTTTACTTCCAGAGGTATATTTGTATAGCCAAACATCCTAATCTCTTTATCTTTCCTTGGGAAAAAAGGGTGTATACCTCAGTTTTCCCAGCAACTCTACTGCAAGCAACACAGCTTGATCATGTAAACTAAAAGAGAAGATAAAAACTAACATCAGATCAAATATGCATAGCCCAATATTTAGAGATTAAAAAATTTAATTGGATAAAGAAGTAATCTTTGAGGTGCATTATTTTGCTTTTCTAAAGAAAATATCCCCGGTTTTGTTTCATTCAAGACAAAGAAGTGTATTATTAATAGGGATGGAATGCAAAGAATGTTAGGACTCCGACAGCTGTATGGCAGACCGTGATGTGCTTGCCATACTTAA
The DNA here is from genome assembly GCF_049639895.1 of Pseudopodoces humilis. NCBI lineage: Eukaryota > Metazoa > Chordata > Aves > Passeriformes > Paridae > Pseudopodoces > Pseudopodoces humilis. The sequence continues at coordinate 93,543,488 of NC_142200.1, read as the reverse complement.
TAGAAATATCAAGAATATAACAGTCAAGCCTGCTCTAAATCTATAACTATGCATGTTGCCTTATTGCTTTGGCTTCACGACCTTGTCTCTCCTTGACACATCTCAACACTCAAATCAATGATGATAGGCATCAGTGTCTTGTGGATTCTCCTGGGATCACATATTTTATGTAATATTTTTTATTATCTAATTACAACTTAATCTTATATATTAAAAAATTAAGGGTTTTAGCTTTTCTATTACTTCATTTTCATATTTTCATCACCTGTGATATATGTTGTGTATCTGCCTCGTTATCATCCGTACTCGTAAAAATTTTGATGCAGACTCTAATGAGGATATTTTTAATTTCATTTTCAACAACTTTTCCACAAGATTCCCTTTTATGTCAATTCACTCATTTATAGAAAGGGAGACAGCTTGCAATTTATGTGTAGAAAGAGATATGTTGTTGCTGTGGATTGCCAGCATGGTCATCCAAATGAAGGACCTATAATATACAGAAGAAAGAGAATAGCTTTCATTCCAACTCCACTTTGCAATTTTTCCTGGGTCTTTTAGATATTTCTGTCTTGATTTCTAATACCTCCATAGGTTTGTTATTTATTTACTGTCCAATATGAAGACTCCTTTACAAAATACTACAGAGATACTAAGTAGACTAATTAGTACTAAATGCAGATGCCTAGGCTAACAAGTAGGAGCAGATACAAATGAAACAGCTGAAGCCAGAGTAATCAATTTTTTGTTGGCTTTGATTTTTTGAATTCTGGAACACCATTTCATTCCTTTTATTTTCTCAGCACACAAATTTAGTGTTATATACCTGAGGCAAAGGACAATGTACCATGTAGTTAATTGTCACCTTGTCAATTATGCATGAAACTAACAAAACAATTTAATTCAATTTGCAAGTTTATAGCAATTTAGAAAAGGTATAAGGAATCTTTCCTATCATTGAATTGAAGGCTTGTATTTTTTAATATTTTTCTATTATAAAAATACATACAAGGTATTAAACTTTAGGCTGTTTTCAGAAAAAGAAAGAATATGAAATAAACATAAAGTTAAGAGTTTGAAACACAGAATTCATATGTGATATGTGTGTAAAAACTAAGGATTACAGACCTAAGTATCTTTTCCCATTCTTTCTACATAAAAAGGAAGGAAAGCTACACAGCTGATAGTGTATTGAAGCAGGAAACCTGGAGAGAAAATTAAGTCATACAGTCAATAGCAAAACTTCTGTAGATTTGAAAGAGTCCAAAAGCCTGTCTTGGACTAGTTGGGATTTGACACAGCCTAAGCTTACATTTTCTCATATCAAAGCAAGGATTTAGAAAGGTCCAGAAATGAGACAATCTTGATGCTGTAACATTTCAAATGCTTTGGTTCACCATAATCAGAGAAAATGGCAGATGCCAAATTGAATAGCCTGGATTTAAGATGTTCCTAGTATGCAGGGAACCTTCCCAAAACACATGGGAAACCCAAAAAAATTTATGCAACACTTGGCACAAAATGGATGATTTTACTTCCTGATCCTGCAAATTGTTCCTAACTTAATGCTTATGAATATTCCCATTTGAGTCAATTGGATTATTTACATTCATTAAATTAAGCACATATATAACTGTTTTTCAGATAAAGGTCTTAATTACTTTTAAGGTATTGAACCATTTTTCTTCAGACTTGACTCAATGAGAGCTATAGATCAAGTCTAGCTAGAAGTTACCATCATTATCTGGCTTTACTTATCCACCAAAAGCATTTCTGACTAGGATATAAAAAGAAAACATTTTCACATTCCCTCATGATTAAAAAAAGTATTTTAAAACAGTCCTTTTACAAGAAATAAGTGTTCAGATGAGACATAGGAAATGGTTTACAGAAATGTATATTTCAGTAAAGATAGAAGTCGTTAACTCCTTGTTTATTCCCTCATGATGCATAACTAAATAGGACCTTAATATTTATAAAGTAGTATCCAGTTTGCATCTGAGGAAGGTGCAAGGAGGATATTGAGATACATGACCATGAATAAATTCTGATAAGTTCTGAATAAGTTCTGATGTTGATAACCAGGGGAATGAAAACAGAAGAAATGACAACAGCAAAAAATTTAAGAAAATATTGGTCTTCCTAATGTACATATAACAAAATAGCAGTAATAGGAATCCCCACTTCTATATGCTCCCTATACTGTCTACAAATAAGTAAACAAAAATTAAAGGCAACATTCTCTTATTGTCTGAGTAGATGTTTTAAAAAATATGAACATTTCCACTATTAAAATTAGGTGCTGTAACAGCATGAAAACATGAAGAAGTATTAAATCCTGTTTCTGAGATGACTTTGGTTAGTTCCCTTATGCAAATGAAAGTTCCAAATGACTGTTTCTCTTCCCATCTCTGTCCGAGTCAGGGTCCTCACACAGGCTTAATCAAGTCAAACTGACTCAACTCCCAACAGAGACTAAGACAAAACAGGCTCTTGCTCCCATTAGATTAAAAGGGCTGGTGTGATGCACACCCTCCCTGTTTTTCCCAAGAATTTAATTTTGTGGCTATTTTCTGTAAAGTGCCTTGAACACACCATTTTCAGTCCAAATGGTTTTCAAAACTCCAGCAGCTTTTCCACCTACTTCTACAACCCATTTCTATAGCACATAAGACATTGATTAATAAATGCCAAGCACGAGTTTTGAGGAAAAGAGGAAGAAACTAGCAATGTGTTACTTTTCAAAGACTATAGATATTTTAATAATTCCTAAAAGAAAAAGGTCTGTACCTTTACATTTTCCTTCACTTGTGCTGTGAGCCTTCTGTAACATCTGGTTCTGAACATCAGGTTCCTGACCCCTACTATGGTGAATAAGGGTTCTGATCATGCTGAAATCTGTCATCAGTGCAGTGGTTGGCATAAAGTTCAGCTGTGAACTTAACTCAGTGAGATGTGTCTTTAAAATCCTGTACACCTCTATCAGACAACTGATTCATTGTTCATTTTGATGTATAAATTAAAATACAGCCCTGAAAGAAAATCTAACAAATTAAAGTACTGTGAATGTCAGTGGAAGCCCTAGAAAATTATCTTTCAGAATAGGCTTCCCTAACAATAAACTAACTATATAGCATAGCATATAATTCAATTCCAACATTTTCTGTGTTTTATGAGCATGAATTAATGATCTCAGAAAGTAACAGAGCTTGTAATTAATTAAATCATATCCACTTATTTCTTAAGTGTTCCTTGTATATACAACAAAAAACAAACCGCCCTGATGAATAAAATCCTTCTCACTTTGCTGGAATTAGGTTATTTGCTTTCTGTTACCTGAATCCAGATACAGACAAAATTAGGAGCTATTTTTCCCCCTGTCCTTTACTTAGTGCATATTTTTAAAGTCTTTTCTGAGACTTCAGGCAAAATATAGCCTTCTCTTCAAAATCAGGAAAGAAAACCTCATCTCAGGTTTATTTTCTACAATGTGCTGAAATTAACAAATGGGAAAAACTGACAGCCCTTAACTTCTGTGAAAAGCCTTGAGAGAAAACATGGAGTAAGTCTTCTCGGTGTCCATCTGCATGTCAGTTTGCTTATGGATAAAGAGAAGAACAGTAACCTAATTCTTTCCAAAGCTTTTAAGTGCTAAACTAATCACTTAAAGTTTAAATAATAAAATATAATGCAATAGCCCATGAGCTGACCTATTTTGGCTCCAGGCATGCATAGGTATTAGGGATTTTGTTAGAGTTAGCTGAGATATAATGATGATACTTTATAGCAAAGAAAGATTTAACCCAACATGCCTTTCATGATCTTAGCTAGACTTTTGGGTCTTATGTGAAGGAGAACATTAATCATAAAATATAAGAAACTAATACTTTAATTCCTTTTCCACCAATCCTATGGACACATGTCCCTCAGCTTATTAAATATATTTCAATCTGCTTCAGTCACATGCATACACATTTTGTAAGCTGAGGTATAACATGATGTTACCCTTGAAACTTTAGGTCTATTTACACTTGCAAAAGTGATGCTGGATCAAGTTGATTTGGTCATGTTAAGCATAATTAAGAAGCTGATATAAATAGCACAAGGATGCTCATTTACCTGGTTCTACCTTGTCCTTTGAAGAGATATGTTACAGTCTTAATTACAATGGCTCATTTTCCCCAGGGCACTGTGCTTTCAACAAGAGCCTGAGAGGACAGAATTTTTCTGCAACTTGAAATGCAATAAATGCACCAAGGTATCTCTTGGAACTTAGCTGAAATGGCTACCCTGCACCAGGGGAAGTGCTGTGTGTTCTCGCATTACCTCACCAAAATGCAGAGTGGAAACATTCCCAAGCACGTCACATAATCTGAATTAGTCCTTAAGTGCAAACATGACACACAAAACATACTCACCCAAGATAAAATAGTTGGTAAACATAAAAGGTCCAGGCATTTAAGCATTTTTGAGCTCTCAGGAGAACATATACCTTACAATCTTTCCAAAAGTTAACAGATGCATGGAATACCCTAAAATGTTTTCTAAGTTTGGATTGCCCACACACTAAATCACAGTGGGCAAGAATTTTGTTCTTATTCTCTTATTGAAAAAAAGCTAAATTATAGTATTTTTCCTGAGTTCAGAAGAATTTTATGGGAAGTTCAGTGAGAATTCTGTCATTGTACAGATGGAGATATTATTGAAAGGAACAGAGCAGAGCAGAAAATTTCAACTCCCAGATTTCTCCCACAAACAAGAAAGGGTGGTCTCACCTTAATGCTCTGAATTTCTCAGGAAGTGGGATCAGGTTTGGTACTGGTTTCTGAACTGCCCAAAAGTGTGTGCTCACAAGCAGATTAACAGGCTCTTGATACACCAAACTGCACTATGCTTTTCCTCAAAAAAAAAAACATTTTCCTCTAAAAACCCTGAGGGTACTTTGGATTGGAAGTACAGTCAAATAGTCCATGATATACTACTGTTGTTCACACTTTAATGCTGTAGTAAGATTTTTTTAATGTTTTTTGCTATATTTTAAGTGTACATTTCACCCCAAAAAATCAGAATTTTCATAATTTTCCATCTTTATTTTATTCTCATATTATTTTTTTAAATAGTGATATAAATAACTAATGAAAAATATTTGGGAAATGAAAGAAATAAACCCAAACCAAACAAAAACTCAACCTCCCCCCACACCCCCCCCCAAAAAAAAAAAAAAAAAAAAAAAAAGAGAAAAAAACACCCCCAAACAAAAACCCACAAAAGAAAACAAACCATGGAAACCAAATATAGAATTAAGTTTCCATGCACTGGGATCATTTGCAAACTGAAGAATAATCTCTTATCAGCTGCTCTTACATTTTCCTCAAACACATGTGAGTATGCTATGGAACACATGGCAAATTGCTAAGTCTCTTTATGATTCAGATATAGAGGTATCACAATAATAACAAAACTTTCTATCCCTGAAATAATATACTGTAAAACTGACAGAGGAGGCTTAAATATGTCTGGATAAAAAAAAAAAAGTAATATACCAGGCTTAAAATACGATATTCTATACTACTTAACAGGCAGCTAAAGAGGGTTTATAAAGAACGATGGATGTAATTTTCTTTTGTGGAAAAAAAAAGTTATAAGCAAAAGAACTGAATTTAATCTAATATCACTAAAGCTTGCCATAATCTTATGGAGCATTTGGACAGTACCTAGGGCAAAGGAGATGATCCTGAATTAGCATGGTATACAAATCAGCTTTTTGATTTTTATCAGATTATCTACATTACTGGCTAATGCTGATGCATTCTGCAACATGCAGTAAACACTTCTAAGCATCATATTTCCAAAGTGTAAAATATCTTCAAAACAGATCTTAATTGTTTTAGCAAGATAAAGTATGCTACTTTTACATGAATAATATTATCAGAATCCCATTAAATCTCTTCATTTATTATCTCTAATGCTACTTAAAAGAGAAGTTAATAGAGTAATTCATTCTCATATCATGACCTTGGTCACTAGTACATGATGTTTCATATTCATTATGCTGAGCTAAGTGAGGGCTCTGTTATAATATCACTTAATTTATATTCTGAATAATGCTCTGGGGACAAGTTGCTCTTGTGCATTACGGTTCTATCTAAATCACAATATTTGAAGACAAGTGGAGAGAGCAGATAACTATTAAACAACATGTTTGCTAACATAAACCACTATTACAGACTAAGTATGAAATCTTAGGAATTAAAAGTTAAACATCACAGTATTTTCTATAGTAATGTCACATTTGTTTTTGAAAAATATTGTAAAAATGCATGCTCTGTCAGTATTTTTGTATACAAGTAGATTCTTCTAAAGAGAACTATTTATCATGCTATAGCGGTGGGACAGATAAAACTTCTCCCCCACAATGTGTTTTCCCCCCTTATAATTTTAAGGACTATCAAATAACTTTTCTGAAGAGAATCTGAAATGCAAAAAAAAAAGCATCAAAGTCTAATATAGTTATCCAGTCAATGAAAAGCCATTACTTGTTTTCTAATGTCCAGCTGCAAAAATATAACTTCTTTTATCTTGACTTTCAAGATCAGTATAAATTGATGAATTAAAAGTTCAAGCCAAAAATATTTTTTTATAATTTTCGTATGCAAAAGACCCCAGCTTGGGAATGAATCAGCAAGTTTCGCATGAAAACTTTAATACCTGTAATCTTTAATATCATTAAATGATGAGAATACTGAGCATTTACTGAAGCAAACTGTTTCAAGGGAAACATCATAATTAGGCTGCACATTTATTCACACAACAGCTTCCAGAACTCAAGCTGTCTCTCCAGTTAAGAGAATAAAAATCCCTGCTACAAGTCTGGAAGCTCAACCTGGAACTTGAAAGCTAAACTGGCATATTATCTTTTTCATTTGTATTCCAATGTCCATAAAGAACTCGCAAACCACACTACTTATAAGCCCTATCTATTTTCTTCAATGGATCAGTATGCAAATGCAGGAATTGATCCATTCAAACTAAAGCTAAGCAAATAAATTCGATATTATTTTTAAAGAAAAGAGACTCCAGCTCTATTCCCTCAGATGATTTTACATAAAATCATACTAAAAAAATCCTTCCACCAGCATGGAATGTAAATTAGTTTCCTGCTGAACACAGACCAAATCTGAGAAAATAAAAGTTGCAGCTTTGTTAAGCTGTTTTCCAAATGAGAACTGTACTCTACCAGCACTTTTACCCACACAAAGTAAACACAGCTTTGGAGTACAAAATTGACAACGCAGAAGTTTTTAAGACAAATAATAAGAAATTATATCCTTCTTCCCTTACCCCATTGTAAAACAAAACTGCACAGAAATTTCCACCACAACTTAAAAACCTCTAAACTGAATTCTTGCCAAATGTTGTAGCGGATTAAAAAGTCAAAACACATAACGTCTATGCAGATCTGGGCCTCAATAACCATACTCAGGAGTACAGAATAATTTGTGATAGTTTAAGGTGTCTCTGGCTCAGGTGTCCTAGCAGCCCTACACGTCCCCACAGATGATGGTCCTCAGCACTAGCACTGCAATATGTCAAATCCTTCAATCCCCAGTTCCACAGACACCTTAAGGTTCCTTAATCTACCAGTGAAGGCAGGTCTGTGCCAGCACAGCAAAGCATGAGCACAGCTGTAGCTAAGGCACAGGCCTCTTCCATAAATGCTCCAAGAGACAGAAATATCTAGACAGACCCAAAATCTAGACTTCTAATCCACAGTTTCATTTTCCAGAGATCACAGAAGAGTTGTACTGCCATGACATGCTCGGAGACAGTCGGCACAGTCAGCAGAACAGAGAATCCTACGCTTCTGACTATTACTATGCACATACATCAGCCTGAGAGGGATCTCGTATCTCAATTTACCACGCTGTGGTGGTTGTATGAATGACACTAGGAACTGCCTTGGAAGTATAATGAATGATTTTGGCAGCACTGAAGTAAAAGGTAACAGAATATGTAGGATCTGGATGTCTCTGACTGATACATTATGATATATTACAATGCTGCTGACATGTCAAAAGACATGATTTAGTAGTCACTGGTTATTTCAATTTACTCTTTTTACGTTTTTAATTAGTAAATGAGTCCCTCATGGTCGAATGATTAATTACACAATAATTCACTGCAGTGCCCTCCTTTCCTGTTTGAGTGGAGCACACAGTATATAGAGAAACTGTTTGGAATATAGACTGACACTATAAATTATAGCAATGTGTTCACACTGCTTTAGTTAAGGTTGTGTCAGCACTCCCATTAAGAACTACTGTTTTCAGGTTAGTTAAATTTAGGCAGAGAAGGTTCATTCTAGTTTGCACACTGGCATACAGAAACTCAGCTAGGGAATAAATGTGTGTACATAAGGAGAGGGTGAAAGAAAGAAAGGGAAGCAGACACTGTAGAGGTTGTTAAGGCATGGGAGGGAGAGGGCAGGAAGCAAAGAAAAAAACCAGCTACCCTTTGTTCTACATGCTTGTAAGCAATAATAATGCATCTTCATGTTTATTTCTTCTCACAAATAGGTCCCAAAAGATCATTGCAAATTTCATCACTACAGCTGGCAGAAGTATGAAAGACCTATTGTAATCCTACCCAAAGCCAGGGCATGAGGAACAGAGTCCAGTTTTCCTTTCAAGTCCTGGACATGCTATCGTATTTGAGATATGGCACAAATACCAAATTTTCCTTAAGGCAGATACAAGACTCAATTTGAGAAACTTTCAACATGTGTATGGATAGGTATATAGGGGATATACATATAGATATACAGGTATACAGGTATTCTTCTAGTGACTAATGTTGGGGTTCACACTTTGAGTTATGAGTATGGCAAGCAGAAAGCAGCAAAACCACCATATCTAGCCAGTTTGAAGTGTAAGATGTACCTCAAGACTGGAAACTGCAGAGTTGTGGTGGTGGCACTTCAGCAGTGACTCCTCTTTTACTTGGAAGTGTTTTAAATTGTTCCATTGACCCCTAGCTTAGCCCAGTTGGTCAAAACATGGTGCTAACAACATCAGGGTCATGGGTTCAACCCCTGCATGGGCCATTCAGTTAAGAGTTGGACTTGATGATCCTTATGAGTCCCTTCCATCTCACACTACTCAGTGATTTAACTTTCAGTAGACAAAGATCATCAGGTCCAGTGTACACTGAGAATGTGACAGTTCCTGAAAAATCTCTCATTTGAATAAGGTTTGTTGGATGGATGCTCACAAGCCGTGTGAGTACTTGGCTCATACTGCAAGGCAAAATAATCCAGTCTATCAGAAGAGGTTTCATTTGGTGTGAAAAATATTCTGCTTTTAAACCAAGAAATTCAGGAAGTTCTAGACTTAGATTCTCTGCAGAGAGTTAAGGTGGTAATAGCAAGAATTCAGGGCTCATAACCTTCCCATGTCTGCATGTTTAAGGACTATTAATAGCCCTAATAGTCACTCAGCTTTGTGCAAATGTAAGACAATGCTAAAGAAAATGTATGTTCACACTCTTGCCAAATGATAACAATTGATCAGAATTACAGGGCTGGACAGCTTAGATTAGACAAATCAGATTTATTGAATAGGTTGGTTCTAGTAGTGGTACAATACATGACACTAATAACTGAAAGATCACACTATTCACTGGAGAAAATTATTTTGATAACAGCCTTTGAATCCCATGCATATGAAATTGGTGAGAGACAGGTTCCTAAATCACTGTTCTTAAAAAAATAGAAAAGACAAGGAAGAAAAAGCTTCCTAGAGTTATATACCAAGTATATTGCATTACTATTTCCATAAAATAACATACTCATTCGGTAATACATCTTAAGGATTTATGAAGATGTCATCTTTGGAAGAATAGAAAACTCAGAAATCTAGAACAGTAATTTCATTGAAATCCCATACTTCCTGTATTCTTTCCTCCAGGCCACCACCTCTTCCTGCTCAGTGTACAGAAAATGCAGTCTTCCTGAACTTAAATGCTCCTACACTGCACCTTGCTTGTATATATTATATGAAAAATATCCATAATATCCATCTTTTTTAAAGCCAAACTGCTGTAGATCTGCATCTCTGATGCCCTGGGATGTCCATCCTTTTGTGATTAGCTTCAGGCTCTCATAGACCCAGCTGGTTCCTTCCTGTCATGTTCCTGCCACTGAATTCTTTCACCTTTTCCTCTCCTGAGCTCCCCTAAACTTTCAGAGCCTCAGATTAAAGGTATACATTAAAAGAATGACAGAATTTGGATTGAAAAGAGCATGGGAAGTTTAGAGACAGAACAGAAAGGAAAGTCAAATGAAAAATGTTGGGTGAAGATGTAGAAGGCAAGGCAATAAAGTAAACTTTCAAGAAGTCAGGATGGTAATACTCAATGCAACTTTAGGGGATGAAAGGTGACAAATGAATAGGAGTAGTTTCCTGCAACTCTTGAGCCTTATTTAATCTACAAAGGGTCTGTTGGTTCAAATTTATAGTCATAAATGTGGATTTATATAAATTACATATGATGGAAGTAAATCATGAAACAATTTAATTTACTTTATTATTATTTTACTTTTGTGATGGTTATATATTCTGAAGAGCAATTGGAGTTTTGGCCAGCTATCTTAGCTTTATTTATAGATTGAAATAAATATACTTACTTACGTGAAGAAGTTTTATGATCCCCAAAAATAATAGGAAATGTTACCTTAGGGAAAATGTGCATGCAAGCACATATAAATGGAAATGGTACATGCTACCCCACTCCATCAACAAGACATGTTCTAATTGTAGGAGAAGTCTTCTCTCCT
>NC_142200.1:93495154-93527654 GCF_049639895.1 Pseudopodoces humilis | reverse complement strand
ATCCTTTATTTCTGCCAGTTTAAAGTGGCTGTTGAATTTAACCTTTAGAGGTCTTTAAAAAAAAATAAAATTCAAAATCTATTGCAGACTGGTGGAAGAAAAACATACATAAAATGTGTGAATAATATTCCCTCATAAATGACAAGTAGCTCCTACATAGCACATAAAGAATCAAAACCTGGATCAGGTTAGTGTTTAAACTTGAGTATAAATAGGCAGCAAAATAAATCAGCATATATTTCACATGCAGGAAATTGTAATTCTTTAAAAATCAGGAAAGATTCCTATATGCTCAGCACTACAGATCTCAAAATTTAGAAAGGAATGCATTCTGCTGTTATAGCAGAGTACACAGGAGTAAAAGAGCTTATCTGAAATGTTTCTCATATTCAGAAAAGCACTATCCCTGCACCCTATCTGTGTAAATAAAATAAAGTATGGTGCAAAATATTTGGAATTTTCCTGTCCAAATATTTCCATATTGTAAGATGCCAAGAAATCATATTCAGCTCCCTACAGGACAACTACATGGTGCTATTCTAACCATATACAGCTAATCTAAACTGTCACACACCTGCAGCAAGACAGAAGAGAAGCTTTGTGGTGATTAGTGTTCAAGATGCAGCAGAGGCAGTCTGTCCTTTCCAGGAGAGCACAAAGAAAGGAAATAAATACATCAACTCTCTTCCTGACTGTCAAATTATGAAAATCAGTCTTGGAATGCTCCCATACAACCTTGCTATGAAACAAGGGCAAATTTAATCCTTCATATTCAGTAGCTTGGCTGTTGTCCAGGAAGGTCCTCAGCATGAATGCTGAAGTGGTGCCAAACCCTGAATATCTAAGAGAGCACAAATATTAGATTGAAGGATCTATTAATACAGAAATGACTAATACTAGCATTAGGCAGAATTTATCTGCTATTTTACTAGGGAATTGGAGTCTAATACACTTCATCTGTTCTAAAAAATATCCTGAAGACATATCCAGATGAATGTACAGCAAGGAAAGATATCTAGTGCATGTGCCCATAGGTTTCCAGGCACGCCGTGTGCATGCCACAGGTGAACTATTATCAGAAACAATAGTGGCCACAGGAACAATGAAGAGTAAAATGGTAGCAAATCCATTTTCCTTACACTCCAGTTTGCTTTCTGTCAAGAATTCACATGCACGTTCTGGCATGTGCAGCCAGTCTTTGTGCACAATATGCGCAGGTGAGTTGGACTGGTGCATTTTTGCAGGAGGGAATAGGCAGAACCCCCTTGTTAGAAACTGAGCAGTCAGCCCACCTCGTGCAGCAACATCCAGCTGGATGTAGGCCAAGACTTCAAAAGTCTCAGTCCTAGGAATTCATTCTTTAGAGTTTTATCTGGTGTGTGGGTGGTGGTCATTTGGATTTTTGGAGTTTGTTTGTTTTGAGGTATTTTTTATTTGATTTGGGGATTATGGGGTTTGGAGAGGAGGAATTTGCATGAGTTAATGTGTTCTGTTAACATTATTTTTTTTCTATTCTTCACTTCTATAATATTTCGCAAGTCCAGGATCAGCAGCAAAGTCCTTCTCTCAGTAGTCATCAGAGACAGAAATCACGGATCACAAACTCACAAGCATTAAAAATGGTGAGAGATCTTCCAAATCTAATATAACAAATTATTTTTCTTGTACTGTGTGTAGACACCATGCAAGAAAAAATCCTCGCAGTAGAATGAATAACCTAAGTTTTCTGAAGGAGGAGCCATACAGGAAAACTGCACTTCTACAATGTGTACATGCACAGTAACCAAAGTCACCATGTGATGTGAAGAGATGTATTTCCCAACACAGACAGCTAAACCGAGGGAGTTGCTGCAGGTTTTATGGCAGCTTCAGCAGGAGTATGGGTGGGAGGAAAAAATTAATGGATATAGTTTATGAATGTTTTAGAGATTTCTGAATGGGAAGGGCTCATTTCCCACTACAGCCCCCCATCCCAACATCGCAATTAAGTCTGATTTTGTTGCCAGCTTTACTTAAGTCAGTAAGACCATCAATACAGGAATCATATCTAAAATATCTTTCTGTAGGTCTTCCTTATAACCAGGAAATGTGCTGGAGGGTCACTCAGGTTTTTTGACAGCTAGAGGTAACAGGGCTAAACAACACCTTTTATCTTTCAGAGAACATCTATAAGATAGCAGATCCTGTGGTTTCCAAGTCATAAGTGCAGCTCCATTCCTGAAGCAGTCATTTCTTGCACCACCGATACGTAAGCCTCGCTGGGACTAGAACAGAACATGTTTGACAATGTCATGCATGACAAATTAGCTCAAAATTTGGAAATTTAATTAAGAATAGGTATAAATATCCAGTCTCATGACTGGCAGATCAACTAGCCCTCAGCTCTGTGCTTAGAACTCCATTCCACAGAACTGAAAAACTGGTAGGGATACTCCGTGGCTTTCACAAATGTACACACAGAAACAAAGCCTGGTGAAAGAAAAAGGTAAGGTTGTGGACAAGGTCTGACTGCGCCTGAGTAAATGTTACACTTTGATACCCGTTGTACTTGCTAAACCATTGTATTGTAATCTCATCATTATGATATTAAGAGAGAGCACCTAGGGGCTAAAATTAAGAAGAGTTTGGTTTATGATGATGTGGTTGAATTGGTGCTGTTATAATTGGTGCATTATTTCTTCTGAAAGCAGAAAGCTGGTAAACACAGTAGCCAGGGGTATGTAGGAGTAATTCTTGTTCCCTGCTGTCAGAGATCATGGACTTAAGCTTATTTTTTGTTAATACAAACTTGACAGATTTAGTGTTTCTCATGGCAAGTTGTTTTTTCCTGCCTTTATGTATACCACAGAACTGGCTTTCCTGGAACACAAGGCAGTGTATTGTATGGGAGCTATTAGTAAATGTGTTTACAGCTAAGAATCTCTTCATAATATTATCATATTTGCTGATATCACATCAATTTTAAGGCGCCTGTGTAAGATATTTATAATAATGGAGGGCCAAATCTGATTGCCACATTCGCAATATTGTTAGCCCACATTTGGGAAATGAACATTGTAAATAATATAGGATATAACATTTGTAAGGGAACTTCTCCATTGCAGAGATAATTAAAGCGTGCAGGCCCTTGTGTCAATCTACACCCAGTATGGTAGCTTTAGACTAATTACAAAAGATTGTATGGTACATTGACCAGACAGAACATTTGAACAGAAAATTAATGCAGAAGAACAGTCACCAGGCTGGAATCATATTTCATATGATTCAGTAGGATCAAGCTCTAGGATCGAACTGTGAGCAGTGAAAAGGGTCAGATGATCTAATGATGCCCAAATGTACTTCCATAGCAGCAAACAGATCTGCAAATATATTCTACAGATGAAAGAGGCCAGAGAGGGAGACAGAGCTCTGGATCATAAAATATTTCAATCATTTAAGAGACTGATTTGGATAACAACAAATCTAAAAGTATGAGAAGCATGTACTTTTCTAAAGAAAGAAGTCTATTCATTCCCTTCTCTATCAGAGGCAATTAAAGGGAAATTAAATATTCAGTTTTGGAAAAAGAAGATAACACATCTTAACAACACTGAACCCAGTTCCTGTATATTTAAAAAAAAAAATAAATTAGTGAAGATACATTGGGTTTTAGGACAAAACTTGAAAAAAAAAAGTAGATATTCCTAATAGATTTCTACACAAACACTTACTATGCACAAAGTGAAAGACTTATGGGAGAGAAAAAGATTTATAATATATTCCAGATGTGCCTCCTATTAACATCCATGCTGGGTGACTCCTTGTTCAGAATCCTAATTAATTTGCAGCAATACTTAAACACAAGGAAACCAATATAAAACATATCTGATTAATCCTATAATAGATGTGCCTGAATAAAGGGAAAAGGCTAAGCTTGAGGAGGACCTGATTTCCCTGCAGTTTTGAAGTAATCCAATTTTTTCTGCAAGTTTTTCCAAACCTTTACATTACCATGCCTTCCAGATTTGCACAGAAAAGACGTCATTTTAGAGCATCCTTACCTTTTATACTGAATATTATGAAAAACATGAACTAATCTTTGTCCAGTGACTGAAAACATGAGGAACATCTCTAATAAATGCTGGATAATTTTTGTCATTAATATATAAACATCATTTTCCTTCCCATATAAGCATTGTTCTCAATCAGCATGACGTAACTATACTCTTCCCTTTTAGAATACCTATTTTAGTTTTTGTGCTAATGCTAATCTTCACAGTTTTAAGAAATTCATGAGGTCATGTAAAGATTAAGGGAAGTTTATATTGAAGACTATTTTGGTGGAAGTCTTTTTCAAGACCTCTGTGCCTATCGTAAATTATAATTTTTAAAGAAAAATTTACCTAATAGATGGAAAATTTACCTAAACGGAAAACCAAGGGGCCATATTCAGTGTTCAGTTTTGATATGCCTATTGCTCATTCACAGCTTCAATGACCTGTATAAAGCAACCTAACAATGGCTCTGTCAGATATCTACCAGCCCATGTGGAACTCACACTCTCTCTTGGTTGTCAAACATCCAGAAACACTGGACAGATGGCCAAAGTCTGAGTAGAAAAAAAGCCTGGTTTACATACCATCCATGCTTGGCAAGCACAAACCTCTCTTAAACTCACCTCAAAACCACCTATTTGAAGAATCCTAACAGAGTAGATCCAATTTGTCCCAAAGAGATAATAAATATCGCACAACGAGGTGTGTTTCCACAGGTTCCTCCAAGGCCCACCCTCTGCCTCTAAAAAGAGGTTGAAACCGGCTTCACGGTGCATCTCGAAAGCCAGATGGCAGTGTCAGGAAACAGCACAACTGAGAACGTAGAGACATATGCACTTCTTTTGGCCCCTTGAGACAACTCTCAAAAGTAGCAAAGGAAAAACTCTGCAGGCTGTTAGGAGACATTTGTATGCCACAGGCCCACATTTTACTCTTTCTCCTCAGTCATAGCTTCAGCTCTCTCAGGAAGGGATCTCTCACAAACACTAAAACTTCGATGAAGATTAAATGCTATGTTAAGATTACTTTTCTGGCAGCCAACTCTGGATGGGAGGATTCTTCTATTAGCTGAAGTGCTGGGTGCAAATGATTACTTTTAAGTCATTTTTGTGACGAGATTCAGCCTAAACATGTTCAGCAACAGGAAAAAGGTCTGATAAAATACACCATTCAGATAAATGATTGCATTCTCAGTTTTAAACACTGTTTTAGGGTCTCACTAAATATTCATTTTCACTGCGTTAAAATTACTTGCTACTTAAAAATAAAGTCTGATTTATCCTTCCATCAGAACTGTAAAATATGTATTGAACCATTATCCCAAGTGTTTCCTGCTTCTGTTTACTAATGAAACCTCTTGACAGTCTTGATTAGAAAGTGTCACTTAGAACTCTTTGATCTGGTAATATAACAATGACACATTTGACACGTAATAAAATGCCAGAATATAATCTTGAATGACACTGCCTTTTTCTATGAAAAAGGGAGCAAACTTTACCATGCCAACTAAAGTTAATTTCACATAATGAATTATATAATGAAATATAAAATCCATTTAATTTTAAAAGATTTGATTGAAATAAAAAGATTGTAGAAGAGGTCTGACAGTCTTTGCCATCTTATATTAGTCCTTTATATTACATCATCAACCTGATCTTCTAAATATTATGTTTCTATGTCATTATTTTATATCATACTTTTATTTTATTTGCATTTCTGCTTATTTCTTTTATAAGTTGCTTTAATCTAATGATTTGCATTATTTATGGAAGTCAACTGCATTGTAATTACCAGACAAATAACTGAGGCCTTGTCTATGCAACTTCACACTTATTTTAATTATACATGAGGCATTTTCCCTCCCTTTCCCTTCTATGTACAATTGTAGCAATAGGTAGTAGTGTTAGTGAAAAAGTAACTCACAGCATGAAACTTGAGACCTTGTCAACACTCAGAGATTTTTTTTTTTTTCGTGCAAACACATTAAAATATATCCCGGTGAACACTCCCAAAAAAAAAAAAGCACAAAAGACAATTTATTTACCAAAAGATACTAAAAAAAAATCAAGAACTAAAAAATGTTACTTCTCCTCTTAAAGACAGTACAAATACATCCTAGTGCAGAGAAGTGACTTGGGTGGTGATAGTTCATTCCTTTAAGTAACTTTTTTTTTTTTAACATTTTCAAAGATTTCTTAGTAAAGAGGACCATTAAAAATGTATAAATTACCGTCTTTGTACAAACACTTTTTAATGGCCCCCTAAAATTTCAACCATTGCTTATATGAATATTTTTATTACCTATACTTGCTAGTTTATTTGTGAATTTGATTATGACAAGACTTCCTTCCCTCACAGACACGTGCACAAATAGGCAAATTACAGATGATAGGATATACAAGTGTTATGGTATAGGGAATGTGCATACTGGTTCAAGTTATCAGAAAGATAAAAAAGAAAAACTGAGAGATTCAGAATTCCATGGGAACTATAAGCATATTCATAACATCTTAATATTCTTTTAATTAAATTTTCAGGACTTTCAAGTTCAAAATTTCAACTAAAAAAGCATGTTTGAACATCTGTAGCAATTCCTAGGTAATGCTTGATTACAAGTTTTAGTTACCATTAACGTGCATACTCTAAGCAGTCATTCAGAGCAGCAGAAGAAATTGTTTTCTCAATAAACTAGACCTAGGTCATGTTTTCTGTTCCCACAAAACAGAGTCTTGGAAAGAAAACAAGATGGTCCCTGGACAGACTTCTACACCTAAGTTTCCACATGCATCTTGCTTAGCCATCAAGGAAAACCTTGGGAAGGAGAATAATGGTCATTAATGTTAATCATTATGTTATTTATGCCAATAACTCAATCCAATAGTGTCAAGTTCTACATGATGTATTTAAGTAAATTAAAAATACAACCACCATGACCTGCTCACTTGTTCTATTGCCTTCTTTCCACCTTTACACATTGCTCACAGTACCGAATCAGGAAAAAAGGCATGTGATCTCATGGCAAACTGGATAGAGACTCACGTGATTAAGAAACATTTCCATTTTCTGCACTCTTGTTTCCAACTAAATAAGTTTTCAGGTGTGTCTGTCCTCTGCCTGACCTGCTGAATCTTTGGAGCAACACAGAAGACAGAGAGAGAACTCCTCAAATTGTGGATTTTGGGTTGTCACAGAATCATGCTATAAGAACCCTCAAAAAGAAAAAAAGAAAGAAAGAAAAAAAGAAACCAAACAAAAATATGAAGTTGTAAAGGGCCATATTTTACATTCAAGCCAAATTGCTAGTATTTTCATAGGCTTTCTTTTAAATTATGTTTATAGACTTTTGCATATAACTCAGCATGGCCTGCAGACTTCATAAATACAAAAAGAATGAATATTAATGTTTTCATTCACAACAATCTTGAAAGACCCACACTGTATCCACAGCGATGGAGACATTAAACTGCTTGCCTTGTGCCATACACAAAAGAAACTAGGAATAAAATCCTGATTGAAGTAGCTAAGAGAAGGTTCTGGGTTTTGTAAAAAAAAGTGTGCTAATTTCCTGTATAAAATTGTAGATTTTCTAAAACTATTTTTATTTCATTTTCTTGACAGGAAAAAAGTTATTTTAGTTTGATGTGATCTAAAATTATTTATTTCAGGCCAATTAAATTTACAATTTCTTTCCTGCCTAGAGATTTGTAATTTAAAGCCTATCCTCTCACGCTGAGGAGGTTTCCATGGAGGTCTTGCCATTGATTTAGTGTCTGGGTATGAGAGAAGAATCACTCTGCTCCTGTCCCCAGGGCCCAGGTTGTGATCAAGGATACCCAGTGCCACTCCCTGCTTGGTCCTTTAGCATCACGACAGGGATGATTTCACAGAAGGGAATCTAGAGATAACAGTTGCCACTTCTAAAAGCAGTCTAGAGGCAGTGGGGATGGGATTGGTGAGAGCATGAGGAAACCATAAACCCTTTGCCTGGTTTTGTCACTGCATTAAGTGGCTTTGGTGTCACTGGGGGTAAGTTAGGGTTACAGAGCCAGCTTCACACACAGATCTGCCCAGCCTGAGGGCTGCAGACACACTTACCAAATGAGAATGGCATTTTCTTAATCCAAAGAGAAGAAAAATAAAAAACCTTTTTTTTCTTTTAATATGTTAATTAGGAAATTCTTGCTAACTAATTTTTAGGAGCAAAGAGAGGAGGGCATAATATGCTATGATGCCTCTAATTTTTCTGGATTTCTACCTGTAACATCATTTGTGCATGCAAATGTGGCACGTTTGGAATGTTAATGGTAATCAATGTATTTTGGGTTTTGGACTTGGTGTCCACACAGTTTTCCAGGATGTTATTGATTACTGAGCCTGAGGAACACCCAGAGGGTTGTTTCTTGCCTTCACATGAGAGACACCCAGATAACAGCCCCCTGTGCCTATAAAGTAGCAGAATAAGAAAGCAAGTGAGAGTGCTCCTCCCTTGCCCTATATTTGTGAGGGAAGACAGATCATCCAGAGTCTTATCGATTGGTCCCTGCCATGGGGACTCCAGGGTCCTCAGCAGTGTTTATGATATTTTACGCCACATTAACTGTTGAGATGATATGCTATGACAGATCTTTAAAAAAGTGTACCCCTGAGCTCTAAATTGTTCCAATTATGCCTTTAGCATAACAGTTGCCTACCAAGGGGCACCACCGCCTTAAGAAAAAAAGGAGAGGAGCCAATAATCGTCACATATGCTGACCTCCCTCTACCCTCACCCAGCAGAAGCCTGTCATTGCTTTCATTCACTGTAGCTTTTCATAATCCTTAACATATGGCCTTTGTTTTGATAGGCATGAAATTACATCAAGGTCATTTTTAATAACTGTCAATAGCCCCAGAACAGCGGTCAGCTTTATTGACACCTTAGTTGAAGGGCTCAGAGAGCTGTAAGTAGTGCACAGACCCTGCTTGAGAAAGCTGATCCACTGGGAAACAGATTATTATTGATATTAGTAAATTAGTATTGATAGAAATTTGATGGGTATCGTGCATCTGGATCCCTCCACAATACACTAATGTCAACTAAAGCCCACAGCTCCCTCCATTTCAGACAGGCAATTTATTTGCATTCTCTACATCTCTTTGTTAGAGGGTGGGAAAAGGGAATAGCAGGGTTCAGAATAGGAAAGCACACGTGACAACAGCAACTTATGCTTGCAGGCACATAAGAAGGAGCTTCTGGAAAACAGAAGCTTCTATGGAAGTATCTGTTTTCTCTTAACTGGAGAAGAAAACTCCTTCCCATGCACATTTTTTTGTCCTCTCATTGCCCCATTTCTGCCACTTCCCTGTTTCTTCCCACTTTTTGAGCTCTATTTCTCACCTGCTTTGCTTGGCCTAACAAGAGGTAAATATAAAGTCTGGCATCTTGTATAGATGCTAAACATTTTGGAGATTTTGTGAAAATGTCTAGTACTGTCTATACACTCCTGTGTCTGTCTGCATCATGTAACAACAGCACACAAATAGTGCAAAACAAAACAGCTCTGGTCATCATGCTTTCATGAAGGAAAGACAAGGAGAGTGGAGTTCACCACTGATTTCTGTCATTTTACCACAGTGACCATACCATATGCCAGTGGTTGCTGGTATGTTGATTTTATTAAACAAATATTTGGAGCTCCAACCCCAGAGATCAGGCATGCCTCCAAATACCAACAGAAGTGAAATAAAAACTCTGGCAGACTTGGAAATGAGGAAAAAAAAAAATACAGACAACCTCACTTAAACATGAGTTACCTAAAATACATTCTAACCCTGCATAAGTGAGGATGGTTTCAATCTTCTCCATGTAAAACACAAGGTGGGAAGCATTTGAAAACAATATAAGTTGCACAAGTTTACTTTTTTTTTTCACTTATAGTATTGTCAGATAGATAGGGAGATAGATGACAGGTAGGTAGGTAGATAGGTAGGTAGATAGATTAGATAGATAGATAGATAGATAGATAGATAGATAGATAGATAGATAGATAGATAGATAGATAGATAGATAGATAGATAGATGATTAATAGAAAGAAAGAAAGAAAAAAATCAGTTCTTAGTCTGTTTTTCAGTTTTATCTATATAACACATTATTATCCAAAACTATGTACAGCAATTGAGGATCCTGCCTGACAACTCAATCTGTTTGACAACTTGCTTGAAACATATTTTACTTATTTCCAATGTAGTGTTTTAGTCCTTTTATGACTAACAATCCACACTGGGGTAGGATATGCATCCTTACCATGTCACATACAGCAGTTTTCCCATTAAACACAGCTATTTTCTTTTTTCTAACTGGAATCAGGTTGATATTTAATACACCAATAAAACAGTAAAATTATATCTATATAAAAAACCCTTGTTCAGCTGATTAAGATTTCTCTACATATTAGATACTGAAAATTTATAAATCATATGAATGAATGATGTATTTCTAAACAGTCTAATCCTAAATGAACCCTGTTATCAGACACTGCAGTGGAAAAAAAGGAAGAAAAGAATATTTCTGAGAACGGGATTTAGTCTGATCTGTACTTCATACACCCAATAGTTGCTATTACTGGGAGTAAACCAGAAAGTTTAAAACAATTAAGACAATTAAGAAACCATGTAAATCCTAAGGTGACAATGAGGTTTTTTTATACTGAGCAAAACTGAAATGTGCAGTACTGCAAGTAATTTTTTTTTTCTATAAAAAGCAACCACAGTTTGAATATCTTTTACAATTCCTTATGGCAATTTCTCTAAGAAATCCCTCACTGCCAGCCCTGCCAGGAATTTCATTTTTCAGCCATGTTCACTAAACAAAAACCTGCCATCTCACTGGCAAATTTTCTCAACAGCACCAATAGAATCAGAAATCAGTGATGATCAGATCTCATTAACCTCATCATGGCTTTAATGTAATATCATTGCACCTTGAAGACCACATCAGCAGAGCAACAGAGAGACAGAAAACACCTCAGTTCTCATGAACACTCTTAAGCTGACTAAACCCTGAGCTAATTTTTCCAAGATTCCTTACTAAACTCATTCCAAAGTATCTTCTGCCTACCAATTTGCTCAGAAGATATACATACAAAATATCTTAGGCTCAACTAAACCTTGTGCCTAGTTGGAGAAAGATAGAAACAGACTGTCCTCAGTGATACCCAGTGGACAGACAAGGAGGAAAAAAAACATGCAGTAACCTTACTGAAAGTTATCAAGCACTAGAACACATCTCCCAGAGGAGTTGTGGACTGTCCATCCTTGGATATACTCAAAAGTCAGTAGAACACATCCTTGAGCAATCTGCTGTAGTTGGGCCTACTGATAAGCAGGAAATGTTGCATTTGATGGTCTCCAGAGGTCACTTCCCACCTCAGCTATTCTGTGGCTTGCCATAACTACTTCTTTCCTCATCCAATGGCCTTTCCATCCTACCTTCAAACTAATAGCTAAGATAATTTTTACTTCCAAGTATAAAATCTACAAAAGAGCTGCTCTAACTGCTCTTCCCAAAAGAAGCTTCATGAGCTTCATACAGTAAAACCAATTCAGATCCAAAATTCTTCAAAAACAGAAGCAAAAGTGGTTAAGGCAACAAGATACCATGAAGAAAACCTGTTGATTTTAGTTATACATGGTTGACTTATTGAAATGTTCACTTGCATTTTAATGTGTATAGGAAAAGTAAATCATGGTGGCGGTGTGAAAGGTAGGTGCTCATCACATTCCTTCTCTACAGTAATAAGCAGAGAGGAGGTGAATTGGCACAAGGAAAGAAAATACATTCAAATGCAATCCCAACACTAGGCAGGACCAAATGGAAAGACAGTATTTCATAAGTACTGTCATTACATCAGAAGTACTTATTGCCTTGCTCTGGAACAATGGACTCAAAAATATTGCATGATCTGTGTGTCTGTATGCGGGTAGAAAGAAAGAAGATTAGAATATCTTATTGCTTTGTTTTGATTCCAAAACAATTATACTAAGATTTTATTTCAAACTTGTTTCCAGCCACTTATCTGTGTATGTCAATGTCTTGAGTCACAATGCAAGATGTAGCCAAATGTATTCTATTACCAGCTGTTAAAACCAGGTGTGGCAGTGTTCTTTATCTCTTCCATGACCCATCCTCCCTCCAGGGGGATATCTTCTGTTAATGGGCCATTGAGTCTCACTGCATGACTGATAAAATTACATCATCCCACTGTGAGCTGCTCCATCCAGGGGGAGGAGCCAAGCATTCCTACCTGGATATAATCTGAGACTTGGAACACCACAAGTAACCTTCCTCCACTGGATTCCCAGAGGAAGACTGGACCCATCTACAGCACCACTGGACCTTCAGAGGAAAACTACATCCTTCTACAGGATCACTGCTTCAACAGAACCACATCTGTCACTGCAGGAGGACTGCAGCCACCATTAAATCAGACTGCTACCAACACTGTGACTAACAGGGTGTCAGGCTGTATTCTGACTCTGTCAGTGGGTCTTTGGGGTTTTTTTGTACTACTGCATTTTTATTTTAATAAACAAAAATAGCTAAAAAATACCTCCTCATGCAGTTGTGACAGTTCAGTGCAATTTGCAGTGGATCAGAGGCTACATGTTCACCTTCAGAAAAGATACAAAGACCCATTTGATGTGAATATGCTTGGGAACCAGCTACAGTCAACTTGGGCGCACAGCCTGTTAGGCATACAACAGGAGACTGTGTTTCACATCTCCTGGAAGACAAATATTTATTTATGTGCAGCATACTACCATCTTTCTTAATAGTATGTGATTTAGTGATAAAGTTGACTACATATTTTACTTTGCTTCCTTTGGTATTTCTGTCTTGCCTTAGCAAGATCTAATGTCTGTCATAAATTAGTTGTGTATGTCTCAAAACCATACTTGTGCTTTTACAGAAGATGGCCTTCCAAACAGCAAGAAACAAATGCTGCTAACAGTCTCCCACTACAGAAGGTGTACACATTTTAGGCAGCCTTTAATTTTGCAAATTGTTTTTATGTTACTTGAGCTTTGGCTTGTAAAAACCTTTTTGGCCTGATATAACACAATTATGCAACTAGGCAGTGCAAACATGTTTCTAGTCTAAATAAACTAAGTCCTGTCTAGAAACAGGACTGGAAACAAGGTGACTTTCCTGGCAAGTGAGCACCCTCACCACCTGGCTTCACAGTCACCTTCACTCAGTTACTCTGCCAATCCATTGCCAAAGATTACAGGAGCATTTATGTAAAAATAAGAGCTTCAGATAGAAAAAACTAAGATGTTATTATCTTCAGGCATCTTTAAAGTGCTGGGATGAGTAGAACCAGATTAATTCTTGGCCAAGGGAGTTGAAGTCTACTCCTGGAAAAGCAGAGTTCTTTGGCCCAAGACCTTGTTTTCAGTGTAGTCTGACTCACAGAACTTTAACTTTTAGGTCAAAAGAAAACTATCTCTTTCAGAATTTCCAAAGGATTATTGCACTTCTGTATGAAATTACAAATTCAATTCTGCAAATATTTTCTTGTTTTTCTTTTTTCTTTTAAAGAAATAAACTAACTAGGGAAAAAGAAATAAATGCCCATGTTGAGACATGAGACCTGCCAACTTCATATTAAAAATTCCACCTATACCTTATTGCTGGGTTGTGGCTATTTGATAATATGCCAACTGAGTTCTCAGCAAGTGCTTTCTAAACATGGGAAATCCAGGGTGTGGGGACCATAGGCAAGACACAGAAATATTTATGAAGTGATGCCACCCAGCAAGAAAGCAGAACCAGTGCTTGTGAGTCACAACTGAACAAGCATCCATGGGTAAGACAGACAGGACACAAACAGGTTCAGGATATACTTTGCATAGGTTGGACTGCTATTTATTATGCTCTCACTGAATTCACTTTCCAGATATAAGTGAAGCTTAGCCATTAATATGGAGGAGAGGTGATATGAAAATCCTATAATACGCAACATTTGTGGATCTGTGGAAAACCCGCAAACAAAATAAGCATACAACTTTTTTTGCCTTTGAGGAATGTAACACTCAACTGAGAAAATTAATCTGAAAAGCAGGAAAAAAAAACAGGGCAGGGAATGCTTCAGCAGAACATAAACCTAAAAAGTAAGCTTCAAGTTAAATGCACCCATAACACTGAAAAGAGGGCCTTGTATCCTGGAATATTGTGTTTAAAAGTCAAATACAAGTCCAAAGACCTACTGCACAATATGAAGTTCACTCCTCCCACTGACTGAACTACAGCAATAGCTAAAAAGGAAAAGTCTTCAATGATGAAGGGAAAAAAATCTAAAAAAATATCCAACAGAAGAAATAGAATTACTAAAAGAACAAAACTTTCTCCAAGTATAGAGCCAGATGTGAAAACAAAGGTTACAAACAGAACTATACATAAAAAATAGGAACATTTCTCCACCTAATCATAACCCATTCTCTGCTGCCAGTTAAGCCTGGTATTATCTTTCAATAATATCTGTTCACATCATCATTCTTCTTCAGTATATGAACAAAATGATCTAAGCAAAGCCTTTATAAAAGGAGAAAGGGAAGTAGAAGACTACAAACTATGAATGAGTTTAAATTATTTAGAGTGTTTATTTTCCTTCTTTCCACGCTCTCCACACTTGAATACTTCTCCAATGACTACCAATATGGACATACAATATAGCAATGAGAAAAATTAATGTAGTTACATTAAGATTTTACAGAAAACTATTTCCTTCAGGTAGACTAATCTGTAACCTCAGACTGCAATACATTTTCTAGAACTTTGGTAATAAAGTAGGTGTCTACTTAAATGTATTAATTAAAAGGAAATTGGCACATTTTCTTTAGAAGCAGTGGGAAGTAAAATACATCAGTTTTGGGGGATTTCATCCCTGAATACTGCATATAAATATAGACATAAATTAGAATGTACTTTAATTTCTTTTATTTTGGGTAGATGTTATTCAAAGAAAACAAAATGAACTAATACTGTGTTCTGTAACATATGAGACTGTATTGCAAAATAGACATCTGTATAAGAATCAAGCAAAGCAAACACATCACAAAACAATGTTAAAAAATTAACTGTGTCAAACTTTACCAAAACTTTGGCAATGTGTACCGGATCAAAAATATTTACTACATATAATAAACAAATTAAAAAAAAAAAAAAAAAGTGACTCCTTGAAATTTTGGCATTTATAAAAGATGTCAAAACACATCTATGTGTGTTATCATTAACCTCACTCTTTAAAAACAACCACACATTATTTCTGTCCAGTCTCATACAGAGCAAGAAATTTCCTCATGTTTGAGGAATACAAATAATATAACACTCTTCCAAGTCACTCATTAAAAAGCAGTTCATAATCCAGAAACAGTAGTGTGTTTCTTCATAGTGCATCAGACACAAAGTGCAGCAGGATAGAGGCAGCTTTATTGTCATAGAATCAGAGAACTCTAGTAGAGTTAACTTGCTACCAGAAAATACAGTGCAACTGGCAAAACCTGACCTAACAGGAGGACAGTAGGAGGCCTTGGATTACAGAGAGGCCTATGTGTTTTTCTGTGTCATAACCAGGAACCATCTTACTAACTTCCATGTACCTCAGGAAGCTAATGTCCATCAAGGCTGTGTCTATAATATAGACATTCTGATATTTTGCATAAGCACAAAACTTTTAAGAAGAAATTTCTTGAAGAAAAAAGTCAATCATTATGGAAAAAGAAAAAAAAACCAAAAAAATCAAAAAAATAAATAAAAAAACCCTACCTAAAGCACCCACACCAACAAAACAAAAGAAAAAAAACCTCCCCCCAATAAAATGAGATAAAAAATAAAAACCCACCAAACAACAAAACCCAACAGCTAAGCTGAAGTTACAACACTGAGAATAGTTCATCTCAGTTGTGAAGATGCAGAAGTCCCCAGAACAGATTTCAGACCACTGGGCATTTAGAGGGAATCTTGTTGCTTAATAGCAGGAAACAAATTTTTCAAGTCTCACACTCTGTTTTGCCACTCTGAGATGTCTCTATAAAAGAGTTTCTGGCAATTATAGAACCTTTGATCCAAGCTCGAACATGCCCTTTTGTTCCATCAGATAATCTTAGTTTCTCATCATTGCTCCATTTTAGACCCAAAAGTACCTTTCTAGTGTTGCTTTCCAGCCACTCTGCCAGCTTGGGCATAGGCACTGGACTGGCCAGCAGAGATATCTCAAGTGTTTGGCAGGTGAGGTTCCTCTGCATTTGTGTAACCTCTCCCTTACCACTGCAACAGGGATAAACAAGGGAGCCACAATACAACATGAAAGGCCAAGTCTATGCAGAGTAAGAGCACTTCCATAACCACAAGAAGAGATGCTTTGAGACTGCCCTGTAGCTCCTGGCTAGAGAACCTGTGAGAGCAGAAAGCCTGCAGAGGTGGAACGGCATCCCAGGAGCACATCATCCAGCAGGCAAAGAGGCACAAGAGTGACATGTAAACTGTATCTGAACAACTTTTTTCCAGATCTTGACTTGATATCAAGATGGCAAGCAAAAAGAAGAAAGTAGAAGTCTGAGCAGTGTCTCAGAGAAGCCAAACTGAAGGCCAATACCCATGAGCATCTTGTATTTCTGCCCTGTAGGACCTCAACACGCCGAGCACACTAAGTATTGGCTCACTCATCTGCTTCCAGGGAAACTAGTAGAGAGGCACCATTTAGAAAGCGTATGTCATTGTCCTCAAAAAGCATACCATGGCTTTAATAAAGTTAAGCATTAATTAAGTGGCAAAAAAAAATACAACTTTTGCAAACCTTTAAAGCAACATGAAAAAATGAAGTGTCAGTTTTTGACTGCTCTACACTAGCCATATATCGTTACATTTAGGTTTAGTAAAACAGATCTTATTTTTCACTGGGTTTAAGCAGAACATACATTCAAACATCTGATGATAACACTTTGTCAGAGGTGGCATGCTCAGTGAGAATGTTGCAAACATAGAACCTCCCCGCACTCCAGGGGATGCTGAGACACAAGTCCCTGTTGTCTGATGTCTGCACAGCACCCCACCTTGGTGCAGTTGAATATGAATATCTGTCCTTCTGCTTTTACCATGGTCTTTTGGTCTTCTGAGAGGAGTAAAACTGAGTTCTCTTGATTTGGCTCTTAAGGTAGCTTAACCACAATCTCTGTCATGGATGTCATGATGATGGCCCTGGCAAAATCAGTCATGAGACAGAGCTATCGAAGACTGAACTTTCTGAGTAAAAAAAAACAATACAGGAGGTGATTCATACTTTGTTCACTTATTGCTATAATGCACAGGTACTACTTAGATACCTGTTGAACCATTTGGGAGGACTCCAGTGGTTTGAATAAGGATGGATACAAAGTTTAATTATGTAAATATACCACATAGGGTGGTGGTTCTGGCTGAGATGATGATAAAGGAAGACTCAAAAATTACAACTCAGGCATTGGTCATCAACACAAAGGGGAGACTATAATTCTATAAGTGGAAGGAGGTTTTGTCTTGGCATCTTCCAAATTCATATGTATTTATGGAAATGACTACTCAGGGCTAGTGTTGCCTGAAGAGAAAAATTAGCCATTGCAACTTAAGTCTAGGATTTTGCCAGTGATTATGGGAACTGAGCACAACTTCTTGCATAAGGTTGACTTTAACACGCACAGTTTCTTATTCAAGTCTGATGCTAATACATTTATGGGAGGCAAATTTTTTATATGTTTGAAATTTATGTGTTTAATACTTTTTTTCACTCAAGAATTTTCAGATTTTTTTTTAGTGCATTTTTTCAACCAGAGAAACCACTTTGGGGCAATATTTATACAATTATTTATGGTACAGTAGCAGGAGCTACACAAAATTAATCTTATAATTGTTTAACTTGAATCATTGAAGTTGACACTCTTGGTTTGCAAGCAACCCCCCATTTGCAGTGAAGCAGCACAGTCTTTTGCATGATTCTTCAACCAAAAGCAACTATCAGGTAACTGTTAAAATTAAAAGCAATTAAGATCTTAAACAGGCAGTTATGGCAGGCATTGCCATAAACTGACACAGAACAAAAAAGCTCCACTTCTATTCATTAGGCATTTGTCACAATGTGTACGCTGCATGCTTTTGTTTGAATAGAAAAGCAATTATGTTTTAATACACTTACATTCTACTCATCTCCTCATCATCCTAGGATAATGAGTCATTAGAAAAAAGAATATTATATACAGCAATACAGCTTATTGTTCTGTGCAAATTATTATTGCATTAGCTGAGCATAACTACCTGACAGGAAAGCTTAGTTGTCAGCAGTTTCTGCTTGTGCTTGTGCTATCCATGCAAGCTTCCAGAAAGCTTTTCCTTATCTAGCCCTGGTTTATGCTCCTAGTGAACCTAAAGTTCATGACCCCTGCATGGGATAGAGGCAGAGGGGACACAATTTGATGACATAAAACATATAAAAATATAAAATCCCTGTAAAGCTGCCATATGACTGGTTCCCATGAGACACAAATGTATCTGAAGCAAGTCCAGAGTGTACAATTACCATGACTACAGTGGAGTAACTTACTTAATGCAGCAAACAGTGGATATGAAATAAAGAAAAAGTATAATATTCATTTTCATATAGATCAACATCATCAAATTGCTGAAGTACACTGTCACAGCAGATAGGCTGGGGAGATCATTGGTTCTAAATGAGGAGAGTCAGAGTTCAGGCTTTTTTCTACAGATGACCTGATTATCCTTAAACCAATGCCAAGATAAAAATCATGCTTCCACACCCATAAAGCTACTATATCAGCTCTGAAAGGGGAGCTATGAAAAACAGCAGTAGCTAAGGTGAAATGTTAGGCAAGGTTAAACTATCTGTCTTCAAGCCATGTGTGCTGTGTCCTTGTCCTCACCTACTGCAGGATGTCAGGAGCATGACCCTGGCGGAGACCTCACACGGGCTGGGGACACTGCAGTACTCATCTCCAGGAGAAGTGAATCTTTCTCATGCAATGATGTCCAGACTAGAGCTGGCTATTAGCTCAGCTGGAGACATTACCCTACAAGCCATAAACAGCATAAACAAAGACGGGTAATTGTTTAAGGATGTTGAGAGGCTATATTTTTACTGCCCAAACAAATGGTTCTTTAAAGTAGGACTCTGCCATTCCTTATTATCTTACTGTATTTAAAGCAGGCCTAAAAATAAATGGGTGTTTCAAAGGTAGTAAAGATAGAAGGCCAAAATTCTGCTCAGCAATAACTATTATTTACAAAAGTCACAAAAGCAACTTGCATCACATCTCTCCATTAAATTTACAATTAATATTTTCAGAAAGTAATAGAAAAAAATTCTTTCTGGAGGTACTCTGGTTCAACTGGTTCTTCAGAAAAAAAATTCTACACTCCTTGGACATCCAAAATTTGAATTTACCAATTACAGTATTTCTCCTTTATCAGTGTATCACTGCACTCGATCAGCATTGAAGGAGGGAATACATATATGCATGTGGGAGAACAGTTAATTGTTTCCTATCTTACAGCGATAGGGGCATGCCATTAATTCTGTAGCATATGGCACAAAATTAGAGCCTATTGCTACTACATTTTCATCAAGTTAGAATGCTAATACTAGGTCGCACTCTTTATATAAGTCTTATAAAATACATGAGAAATAAGTTTTGGGTCTTGGTAAACTCTGGGTTGTTTTTTATTCTTGTTTTTTTCCTACATAGTAGACTTTAAGCCACAAGTTAACAATATGTACAGAGAAAGAAGTTTAAAGTCATTCACACTGTTAAAGGCAAGCAGGGAAAAGTGGTAAATAGCTGCATGTATGTAGTACTAAAGTTACGCTTGAAAATCAAAGCTTTTGTTGCAAAGTGAAAGGCATAATATAAGTCCTTCATAAACACTTTTATGATACCTTTGTGAATCCTAATGCCCTATTACTGGAGTTTGTGGCAGAGGTTTACATCATACTATATTCACAGAAACACCATTTTAAAGGTTTTATATTAAAAGATGACATCTAGATGGCCATTCTATAAGAAAAAAAAATAAAGTAGCAGAAATAGATTTATGCTAAGCAAAGCCTTTTTGGATTCTAAATATTATGATGCTCAGCATATGCTTGATCTACAGATCCATTTGATTGCAGATTTTCTAATGATGATATTGACGTGCTGTTAATAGAAATATGCGGCATGTGCTTGCTAATCATGATAAGCATGCACTGCAAATCCATTTGATTGTTAAAATTCCTAATGATGATATCGATGCAATATTGACAGGCTGTTGAGGAAAAAAGTGCAGAATGTAGGGGATGGTTAAATGGGATAGAATACACCAGATATCTGTTTGATTGTTAAATTTCTAAAAATTACTCTTGAGCATTTTTCAGGGAAATAATAAAAAACAAAGCATGTAACGCATGCTATTCTAAATATTATACAGTTTAATACTCTTAAGCAATAGATGTACATTTTTGTGTTTGCTCTGAAAACATTATTTATATAATTAAACATATTTCAAGCTCTTTTTGGTAGCATGGTGTTAAAAGAGTAGTATTAAATGAGTGTTTTAATAGTTTTGAACCCAGTTATTTCAGAAGTGAAAGAAATTCAAAACTGAGACTTTTTTTTAATAAAATATGCTTTTATTTAATAGAGAAATAGAATGGGAACTGAAATTTGAAGGCTATTAATAAAATGGTAAATGCAGAACTGCAAATGCAATCTTTTTGCAAAGAGATTTAGCATTTTTAAATTATTGTTTTCCTATTAAAAAATCCATTAAGTATTGCAGTGGAACACTTACAAGTTTCCCTGGAAATTATCATCACAAGAGATGTACAACACTTGTCAGTAAATTGCATATTCCCTACCCTTTTTGGTTTAGCAAGCTATGAAGACACAAATAAAATTTCAGACTTACTCACAACTTTGCCTTCAACTTCCTTTCCTACTCTATTTACATTCTCTCACAAAAAAAAAAAAAAAAAATTAAAAAATAAAAAGAAAATAAAAGAGAGAGAGAAAAACACCTCACTTAAAGTGAAAATTTAGGATGGGGACAGGGGAGAAGAGAGAAGCAGCAGCACTGCCCGAATCCAGGTGCTCCATGGCAGCAGAGCTTACGCTTCAGTGTGAACAACGCGTTCCATCTGTGATGTAAATTTTTTGTTTCATCAACAATCTAAGTGATTTAATACTGACTGAGCCGATCCAAATCATATTAATCTCGGACTCTGGCGGCAGCTCCGCCGGCTCTGTGTATCCCGGAGGACAGACTGCCATCTAGTGACCGCAGGGCCGCTTTCCAGCAGGGATGAACCCACACCCGGCAGGGATGAATGAACCCACACCCGGCAGGGATGAATCCACACCCAGAGAGAACCGGGAGCTGCCCTGAGCCCCGATCCTGTCCGTGCTCTTGGCCAAGGTGGGAGCGATGCCTCTGCTACAGGTCTTTCAGATTCACTGCAGAAAGGTGGGACTATTGCCTACAGCCTACTTCAGGAGTAGATTTCAAGTAAGGACACGTCCCTTCTGGATTAATAATAATTGAAAAAATATTCACTGAAGAAATAAATTGGTTTTGTCAGAAAAAAAGAGAACAAGATGTTTCCTTAGTAAAGACCAGAGAGTATATTCTTCTATATTACATTGCAGAACTGCCTCAGTCTATTTTATTTTTTCTGATGCTACCACTTCTAACATTGGGACTTTTTCACCACTGAGACCTGTTGCCAAACAGAATCCTGAATACTACTATTTACTAAGTCATGCTGGGGGGAAGGAAGAGACAAAAGCTTAGGCAACAGCAAACACCAAGCAAAGAGAATGGTAAGCGTATGTATAAGATTTTAAAAAAAGTCGGCAAAGCAATAGGATCCTTGTGGTTAATTCTGTCAACTTCAGGTGCTTGCTTGTGTCTCTCAAGATCAGTGAAAAAAGTTAATACATTGGAAAACATAACACTTATAAGGATTCAAGGCCATTGAAACCTAGAATTATCCACTCCTCACAGTGCAATAGCTGCATAATTAATGGTGCCTTCCTTTAGTATGCAGATTACTTCCAGTTCCATGCACACACTGGAATACACAGTACTGCGCAGCAAAGAGGACACTGCTTACTTCCAGTTTCAACCCATTCAACTCTCCAGGCCACAAAATCATCAAAGCTACTGAAAAAAAAACCAAAACAACAAAACAAAACACAATTAAGAGCACATGAATAGTCAAGGAAAAGATTGCACAAGTGTTTGTGTAAGCAATTAGTATGTGAGAAAACATTTCAAGACATGATGTCACATCATCCCAATTCCTCCCACCTGTACAGCAGGAGGCATCAGGAACCCGATATTCCCTGTGTTGCCAGTTTTCCTGTACCATAAGCAACATGGGAAAGGGAATGACAGATTATGGCAGAAATATTCTTCAGTACAGTTAAAGGTAGTCATTGCTACTACTACCCCTTCCCTGGAGGGAGATGATAATATACAGAAGAACTATGCTCAGAACAGGATGTTTCCATAGTGCAGCTACTTGAATAACTGGACAAGGCAAACACATAACATTCTATTGGAGGTACTTAAGCTAAATGGCTGAAGCAGCTCTCACAGGTCAATAAACTATAAGAACTTGCAAGTGGCCTTGAAACAGGTACAAACTAGAATTAGGTGTTTGTTTATCTTTTTAAAGATAATATTTGTTCCTCTGGAATATGACTTAAATTGATCTCCACAGTGATAAACTTGCAAAACACTTTGAAGAAAATTTTGAGATACAAGTTCTAAAATTGTTGAAAAAGAAGGGTGAGGGCAGAAAGTGAGGTTAGCTACAGGTCAAAGATTTATTCAGATTGTTAGAAACCAGTTTCCATATATCTCAAGTGACAAAATTCCTAAACTTGCAGAAAAAAAGATTCAGAACCATATTTGCGTACAGAGTAATGCATCTACTGCTGGTGCCAATCTATGAACAAGAAATATACCAACAGAACCAGGAATGGCACATACATATTATCATAGTTTACAAGTTACTGAAAACTGATAACCTATTTCCAAGAAGAAAAAGGCATTAACCAAAGTTTCGTTTTCACACTTCATCTGTAGTTACAGACATTTTTCACAGACAATTAAAAAATAATAAAATGGGAGTGGCATGGGTGGTACTTAAATGAGACAGCCAAGGAACTGCCACAATGACCTTTATTTCTTTAAAAGGTCAAATATGATTTGATCTTTTTTTTTCCCCACTCTATAATAATCTGTCAGTAGAAGAACTTTAAATTTTGTAGTAAAGAGATTTTTAAGAACATTAACTTTTTAGTGTTAGATATAAAGTTTTATTCCTTTCTAACCATGCCTAAGCTCTTGAGACAATTAAAACTGAGTTCTATTCTGCAAGTGCTTGTGACAACATGAAGCCTGTGAGAAATGTGAACTAGTTCGGTATTAAAACCAAATAGTAAATTATTTCATTTAAATTAAAAAACTCAAGTCTGATACAGTTATTATACCAACAATCAGTACAGTGAGGGTTGTATCTTAGCTATCATTAATGGAGAAATTTCTAGTTTCAGCAGATGAAGGTGGAAGGAAACCTAAACTTTTAAGTCTTGGATAAAGCAGAAAGGTTAGGAAGGAAGTGCACCAAGACATCACAGCAATATTTCAGCATGGTGTAATCTTTAAAATCACAGAGGAGAGAAAGAAAGTCCTGAGAAAGTTCAAGAAATAAAAATAGCAAGGATAAGAGAAAAATAAAAAATAATGTATTTCAAATTTATGCAATTTCTCCTGTAAAAAAGGAAAGAATGTCCTTGGCCTATATTACAGAAACAATAAAATAAAGGTCTCAAGCTACTAAACAAGGTCATTTTGAATAATGAATAGTGCAATCCAAAGGAAAATATAATTTAGGAAAATATATTTTCTTTTACCAACTGACAGGTGAGAGAATCAGAGGTTAAATTGCAAACATTGTTATGAAATAGAGAAGATGAAAAAAAAAAAATCTGTGAAACAAATATTTTTTCTTGGGTTACTCAATAAATTTACTGGATTGTAAAGCAGTTTAGATTTTGACATAAACCACAGGAACAGAAAGACAGTATCAGAGATGCTGCAGCAGAGCTCAAAGTAGTTATAACATCAAAAACTGTGCCCAAATGAATTAAATTGACTATGAATGAAAGCAGCTGTCCCAAAGAGAAACTGTTGTAAACTGTAAAGACATTGGAAAGTGGAAGTAAGCAGCAGGGCTAAGCTTAAGAAGCTTTTTTAAGTGATCTTATGCTTCATGCCTTTCAGAAGACATATTCTTCTCAAAACTTTCCAACCACGCAGCTATAGTACAGTGTTTAGTGGCTCACCAGCAAATAAAAAATTCCCCAAAAATTTCACACGGGGTATGAACTCCACATAAGCACCTAAGAACTTCAAAATATACATAAATTTTGTGGAGTGTTGTTGATAATTAATACTGCATGTAAAAAAACATGAACTTCTAGGAAAGGGGTCAAATTCATGGTGCAATAAAAGAAGCTGCAATAAGATACCAAAGCAAACAACTATGCTCACCTTGTTGCTGCACTTAGTGTTCTCCAGCAAGATGTATTTACACAGACAAAATAATAACTAAGAGCACTGTTACTGGTTCAGAGAAATCAGTTGTATTTATTACTGTGTAACAATTTATATTCCAGATTTTAACACATATTTCTTAGTTTATAGATAAGGACTCCAGGGTTGGGGTCTCATCCTCCTGAAGTATCTGCTAACATAATCACGCAGCCTTACTCCACTGGTCTGAGGACCAGCCTAAGGAGGGCTAGGGAGCTTTAATAGTGATAGGTGTCTATTCCAAACAAAAGCTGGCACAAAGAGCTTGGTCTCATTCTAATGCCTTTTTTAACCTCACCTCCAGGACCAAGATAGCCAAGTATAGCCAGCACTTCTGGGAAGGAGGAACTCGCATATGCTGATGTGCATAATTTAGCAAGTCACATCAAGTCTCCAGCCAAAAGGTAGCAACAAAAGCAGAGAAGACAAACCACAGCCACCATGTGCCCCATCCTGCCCACTGTCTGTTGGCCACAAGGCTTCAAACTCCTAATTTTTAAACAAAACACTGCCCTGTGATGCTTAGGAAAGGCCCTGGGTCAGGTGTGAGGACCAAATGAACACGAGCTTAAATTCCAATACCACAGTGGTATTGAGCCAGGTGCAATTTTTAGGTTAACAGAGTACCTGGGAATAAGAGCAGGATCCTTCCCACTTGCTCTTGAAATAGGCCAGGATGTGGCACATACATCACACCACCACTGGAGCACAAACAGATCCT
Organism: Pseudopodoces humilis; assembly: GCF_049639895.1. NCBI lineage: Eukaryota > Metazoa > Chordata > Aves > Passeriformes > Paridae > Pseudopodoces > Pseudopodoces humilis. Next base: position 93,502,230 of record NC_142200.1, on the reverse strand, counting down.
TTGTGCCCTGTTAAAAATATCAGCTATTGGTTCTCTATCCTCACTCCTGCCTTCTACAGCCTCACAACCAGGCTTGGGATTCTGCCACCTTCCAACCAGACTGACGCTGCAGGGGTGCTGATTAATGATAAATAGATAGATTTGGAGTACAGATATAAACATACTTCCAAATAAATCAATTGGTAATAGAGCAAAAATCTATTTTGACCTCAGCCTGAAGCATAATAACTTTATCCAAATGTCTTTCCCACTGTCCTGGGGAGTCAACACTGTCTTGACTATCTTTGCTCTTTTGAAAGATACGGTTCAAACAGCCACTGCATAGTGCTAAATTGTTTTCAGCAGTTTCTAGCATTTAAAGAGACATAACACAGGGAGGACTCAAGAGAAGCTAATATTAAGAAAAAACAAACTTATTTTTTGGACTCTCTAAGCATATAGTATATAATATAAATAAAGTTCTCCACTTGTAAAGGTTAACACCCTAGGCCTTTTAAAAATACATTTTCATGTTCAGTTAATTCCTTAAGTCTAAGCATACTAAATGCACAACAATGCCTAATCTATTCCCTTAATTAAATTATTTTGGGTTTGTTGTTTTATGGGTTTCTTTTTTTGGTAATTATGAATCTATTTGACATTGTATTAACCCAAAGAATCCTAAGAATGTTGATCATAAATTGCATAAGATTTTGCAAAAATTGCACACGATGGCTATGAAAGCTGTCTATTTAATGCTGCCACCGTACCAACACATTGTAAAAGTTTAGACATTTCAGTGAGTGGTTTCTCTCTCTCAAGGGAGTCAGTACTTGACATACCAAATAAACCATCTCCGTTCCCCACAAATGCTAAATAATTGCATCTCAATTCTTGTGTCGCTTTACATTTATGCAAAAATTATTGTGGATGTTTATTTAGGTATGTTACACCTTCACCAGTGTTATAGGCTGAGACTTGAGGAAAATGAGCTTCCTGACCCTTCAAGTACATGGCAGCACTCTAACAGAAAATGGCTTTGGCTTATATTAAAGCTGTTTCAGAAAAGATAATTTCTGTTCTTTTACATGGACACCTAACCACATTGTTTTGCATCTAGTTGTGCACTTTTGACATATGATCTTTATTTAAAGAATAGATTCCACTACACACTCAGGGGGTTGTTTATTTTTTTCCTAAGGGGCTAAAAGATTAGCATTGGTTAGCATATTTGATTACAGAAGAAAACAAGATCTTTTTTGTCAATGAAAGTTTGAGTGTCAATATTTTTTTCCCCTGTAATTCAGATTGAAAACCTTGAAGGCAGCTTTAGAACATTATTTCCTTAGCATAAGAGATTCCCTCCCATCTTTGATGCAATATCTATACAGAGCCACAGTACAGGATGTCACAGTCTGGTCACCAGCAACTCAGTGCATGAGCATCACATGTATTTAAGTCATTTTTTTATCCCAGAAAGCCCCTGTGCAACACAGAAATAATTCAGAATCAAGGTGGTTTTGAATACAGAATTTCCCCTAAAGATGGAAGATAAAGGACATTCAGAACAAAATACAAAAATCTTTAGATTAATTAATTGTCTTCAAACCATCAATTCTGGGGAAGGAATCGATTAAATATGATGTAGTTTCCCTCTCTTAGACGAGGCCACTGCTCTAGTATAGCCTGTACCAACAGTTTGCTTATCATTTTGATGATGATGGGCCAAAAAAAGGAACTTCCAGAGAAGAAAGATAAGTTATGCATTGAACTTCACAAATTTGTTACAATTGATTTCTTCCTCACTATGTGAGCTCTTTAAAATCAGCTCTGTTAGGATTGTTGCTTTATTTCATATTGTGTACTTTAAAAGGCTTTTAGGGCTATGTAAAGGTGGCAACAATTAGTAAAGTGTTTGTGCAAATAATATTAAATAATATATTATCTCAGGACAATCAATAGCCTTTTTACCCTTTTTTAATGAGGTGGCCAGGCTTCTCAGAAGAGAGAGAGAGACAGTGACACAGAAATCAAGTGGATTCAATGGGGAGGTATCTGAGGTCATTCAGAACTTTTCACTATTGATGCATTTTAACAAAAAAAGAAATTAATGATCATTGACTACACAATTCTCTTATTCTGTTTGTTAAATGAGTCTCTTTTTAATTAGTCCCATGCTCTGTCTCTTGAGTTGCTGCATTTCTTGGGTCTATAGGCCATGAGTTGATGGTCTCAATCTCCCCTGTCAAAATTATGTTTTGGCCAGGCCAAACTGATTTCAGTACAGTTGCTGAGTTGGCTTTACTTCTTCTGCATTCTTTCTGCACGTTTTTAGTGATACATTCTTCTTCACCAGCTTTGTTAGCATCTCCCTATCTTGGAGATAACACCCAGACAAAAATACCACCTAATATTATCACAAGTTCCTTCCACAGAACTTAACCTACAGTCCAGGTTCCAGGTATCTATCCACAGAGACCTGATTGGGTGAATGGTTGGTGGCAGTCACAGATGCCATCTGTCCTAGAACCTGCAGTGATCTTTGTTTGACCAGTGATATGTGTACAAGCAGTCACTGCTTCACATAGTTTGCCATGGTGGGGATTTTTGTCTGGATGCATTACTCAGGATGTGCTAGGCAGATCTCTCCTCCACCAGGCCTGGAGTTAGCACCATCCTGTCACTCCATTCTGTGCTTATTTCATGGCAAAGTCTTTCTGTGGCCTTAACGGAGTTTGAGATGGGTAACTGTGCTCTTTAAGGCCTTATGAAAAATTTCAATCTTGGATAACTTTCAGAAAATTTTGGTTTTGTGGTTTCACTGTGCTTTCAAGCAGCTCCATTTACTATGACTTATATATAATCCAAGCCTAAAGCCTTATTTAGGATCCCAATTCCTCAAGAACTCTTTAGGAGGCCACAATGCACACCAAAAAAAATATTGCCCTGCACAGGCGCATTGCAAAAATCTCCATCACAATTCCTAAGGTAGTGCATTGGCACTTCTGTCCATTTTGAAATACTTCCAAACACAATAGTACTCTGAAGAGCCTTTTACAGGGTGCCAAAATACATTATTTCCAATTATAAAGTTCAAAGACATTTGTCACTGTAAAAGTAACAGAAGGTGATTTACTGCTTTAAAGTGTTAGGTTTTATGTGTTCATTAGAACAACCATTTGGTGGTTTTCTGTTGAGTATTCATAAAATCCTGCCTGCCAGATAATTATATTGCATTAATATGGTATGAATAAATGAAAGCAGTAATTATGGTTTTATTCTTTGTTTTGCAATTTACAGTTTGCTTTGCTTCAATGGTACAAAACCATTGCATCTGAAACAATATCACAGGGTAATTTGTTTTAGGACTCTTCAGAACATGCACAGAGAGAGAACTCCACTCAGAGTAATTGGATGGGTAGCATACAGCATATATGCATTTTCTTTATATCGGGTTTTGATCATGAGGAACTGCATAAACTGGCAGGGAAAAAAAGTATCAATTTTTATGAAATCCAAGTCTTTAAAATAAGAAAGGGTGCCCTGTAACTTATTTGCCACCTTTCTATCATCATGCATACATTATACCATGCCATCAGTTCTGAAATCCCCAAGGAAATCCATGAGGATTACTGCAGAAGAAATAGTTCAAAATAACTGACAGTCAGGAGAACTTGATTCTATATCACTCCATTTAAACAGGTGTTATAAGGGAAATCATTGTGGGGTTTTTCCAGAAATCAACCTTCCATTGTATCATCACTGCAATCCATGGTGGCCTCCAAGAAAAGTCAGTCAGACAGACTGTCAGACTACAGTCAGGCAGACTGTAGCTCAGAGTAGTGAAAAATTCTCTTCCTTATTTCTAGAAGCTGGAGCGTGTGGAAGTGTCATCTTCTCAGTGTGTGGCTTTGAGAAAGTAATGACTGACCCAGATAGCTATAAAGAGAGGATATAAGAGATCAAAGATCAAAGAATGTCAGACAGAAGTCCCTTCTGAAATCTTGAAGAATCTTACCTCCTACAGGCCTGCATATTAACCTGACACAGTACTGGCTGGCAAGGTTTCAAGATCACAACCATTAAGCAGGTATTCCCAGAGACCCTCAAATGCAATAATCCTGTTTCAGTACCAGACAAAGCATTCCCCTTGCACACAGCAAGCCCATGGCTCTTCAGAGAAACTCCTTGTTGTGACTCTTTGTGGTCCTCTCATCAGGTGTGCAAGGGAAGCACAGGAACAGCTGAATTAAAGAGTTTGGCATGAGTGAAAGGTAGAGTTAGCTCATCAAGAACATAGCCAATCATCCTAACCACACTGTGGTTTTTCAGCAGAATTTTATTTGTGCAGGACAGACACCCCAGGAGCCAGCCCAAGGAACTCTGTGACAAATGCAGGGTGTAAGAGTGAAAAGCAAGCAAATGGATGTAATGAAAAAATTACCTTCTTCTCAGATTTTTTAGCACATTTCACACCAGCAATATTAATAATTGCATTTAGATCCCAAGACCAATCAATATATTGCAGTTTTCTATATGAAGTTTACACTAAATGTGGTTATCTGGCTTAGAGGTGAAGGCAGCTTTTAGAAAGAAAACCCTGTTAAAGACATCACAATCTTGTACCATAAGGCCATTTCAGGCAGACATTTTCACAAACTTCCATTCAACGGACAGATTTGAGAATAAAAATCTTATTATCAGCCCCAGAGTTTTAAGATCTTTATATCAGCCCAAGAGAAGATGTCTTTCTACCAGACATATACAAAGAATGTAGCTGTAAAAATCAAGATTTGTATTTATCTGCTACAAACCATAACTAGGAGACATGAATATTTCCAAAGAGTTTGCATTAAAAAGTAACAATAAGCTTTACAGCTCACAGAATAGCTCACTAGACATTAGAGAATCAATGGATAAAAAAATAAAATAAAAACCCTAGGCAAACAAAAACACACACACAAAAGACCCCTCCAAACCAAACAAAAAACAAAACAAAACCCCAAACAACCCAAAAGTAAATACTTCTGTTCATTTTTCATAATCTTGATCATAATAAAATATGGCTTAGCTGAAAAACATAAGTGTTAAGACCCACAGCTTTTCCACATTTTGCATGTGTTCATAATATCAGAGAGGATGCATTATAAGAGCACAGACCTGGGGCAAGAAAAGTTTTAAAAGTTAAAGCTTTTTGATAGAATTTTCTCCAGTTATGATATCGGTAAGGTAAAATGATTTCAAGGAAGGTAAATAGGCCAGGAAAGAATAGCAGACATAAGTGCAGCAGTATCTCATAGAGTCCTTACCAGAATTATTGTAATCACAAAGAAAGTTCTCTTAAAAAATGAAATCATTCTGAACACTTGCCTTGACTCTAAGCTTTGTATTAATAGCGTTTTTCTTTTTTCTCATAGAAGAAAGGTATTCCTTCAGTCTTGATGAGGCCATGGAAATAAACACATGAAGCTGCAGAATTAAAACAAAACTTTTATTTTTTTACTGTATTTCAAAATAGTTAAGAGCAGATAATGCTCTACATTTTAAATGTCTTAATATAAGATTTTTTCAAGAAAAATCATCACAACTTGTTTGAATATGTGGATCTGTAGCCAATTTAGTCATCAAGCCCAATATTCATTTTTTTATCTTGGTAATATTTTTTAGAAAAAGACACAGAAAACCTTTCCAAAAAAATTTAAAAATAGAAGATCTTTCTTTTTATTCCAGACTTGTCAATTAAAAAACAAAAATTGTCTTTTGGCACACCATGAAGTTGAGGGGTTGCAAGCCATACATATCCTCACAATGTATATCAAATGGAACTCTGTAGACCTCACCAAGCACAATGCCACAGCCATGTGCAGAGTGTAGTGAACCACCCAAATCTCCCAAGGATTGGATGTTTATGGGATGGCTTGTTCACAAGTAATGGTGCACTGAAGGAATTTAATTTCATCCACAAAGGCACTGTTTAGTTATATTCTGAACTTGGACAGTTTTGCTTGTATCGTTACTAACATTACTCTCAGCGGCTCTTTTTTCTAATCTCCAAATTATGTTGCTTAGAGTTCCCACTCATGTTTGAAAAGAAAGAGAAAAAAAAAAAAAAAAGAAAGAAAAGGAAAAAAATCTCCAACCAAACTCAAACCTATTTGAATTAAAGTCCTACACTAATTTGTCAGACTCCCTTTACCAGCATCAGTGAGAAGATGACCAGAGCGGCTTAGTCCTATCTAACACCATTTGGATGCTCCCAGCCAGACACCAAGATGATCAGTCATTGCACAGGACTGGGATGGGGTGTTGGGGAACATCCCATGCAAAAAGCAAACAATTGGTTTTGGGATACTTCATTACAGAAGGGATTTTTTTCAGCTTTAGAAGGATGCAAATGAAACTCAGATGAGGCTGAACACAACCAAGATGATTTGACTAACTATTTTACTACCGAAATTTAATGAGGAAAAAAATAGAATCTAATTAAAAATTTCCTAACTTATCCACACAGGATAATGACTGCAAAATGATAACCTTGTTTCTGATGCCTTCTATTACTAGTCCCTAAAGCTTTCTTATTAAAAGGTTCAGATTTTTCTTTCATCATTCTGAAAAGGGAAACTACCACTTCTCTGGTGGTAAGACAACTGATTATTTAAGAGGAGAAAGAAATGAAATCAAGAAAACAAAAACCAAAGCCAAACTTCTAGACTACAGCCGACTTCATTATCTCTGAAGATCCATTTAAAAAGCTTAAAGTTTTGATTAGAATTTTAATCTGCTTTTCTCTGCAATTATTCTGCTAGAGTTTACTTTCTAAAGGAAAGGCATTCTGAATAACCATTCATATGAATCCAAAAGAGAGAAAATCCTCAACTATCATATGATTGTCATTAAAAAGAAAAAAATATATACTTACAACATCGCCAGGTAAACACATTTTCTCACTAAAATATTTCTCCTGCTTCCTAATGACATTTTATAAATGAGTTCTGATTAATCCAGTATCCATTTATCACAAGTGAGGAACTTGTCCAAAGTTTTCTTTAACATTGTTTTGAGGGTCAGTCATTAGCTTTACGTTAGATAGACTTTTA
>NC_142200.1:93472654-93490154 GCF_049639895.1 Pseudopodoces humilis | reverse complement strand
TTCAACGTGAACCTACTGAAAATTTATTATCTTAAAAAGATCATCTATGCTTTTTCCCAGCATTCCTTAAAGACTACACTGAGATGATGTCCACACCAGCTTCAATTTTATTCAGAGAAAGGGGGGCCAGGAGGGAGAAACAGATGCATACATGTTTCATCTTTTTTAAGTAGGTCTGTCACAAATGTTAGTTAGACTTACATTTAAGCCTCAAAATTATACCTGCAAAAACTAAATTAAGTTAGATTTATGTACTTTATGTGCTGTGTCTTAACATCCTTATTACTGCTTTTTTTCCACAATGCTTTATATAAGTACAGTTCTCTCAACATAAATATTGACTGTTCTGCTGCTGTGTGACTCTGTCCTGCTGGGAGAGCAGATTGTTCAGCACTTGGGGCAAGGGGCTGGAGGGGGACAAGCACTGGGGGACACAAGGGACTTCTTGTCAGAGAAGGAGGCAACTGTGGCTGAGATGAAGAGGAGGCTCCAGGCAGCATGAAATGGCCTGGCCACCGAAGCAACAACTGCTGAGGGGCTCTTTTCTTTCCCCAGCTGCTGGCCAAGTGTTCTGACTAATTCCCAGGAGTCTCCTAGAAAGAATGGTATAGAGAAAGGGAAGGAAAGTAGGGAACCCATAGGTATGGAATCTGTGGGAGGCACCTTAGTACATTTATGCTAATTTTTTAAACTCTGAAATCTGCTGTTTACAGTTTTATCATGCTCACATAATGGCACAAAATAAAAACCTACACACAAATTACAATATTAAATTTCTAAAAATTGTATAACTGACATTATGATAAAAGTCCTGCTACCCCATCAGAGGTGGAAAAAGAGGGGAATGTGTGCAGGAACATCAGTTCTGCCTCCTAGCTGAACTGTGGTAATTGACATTAGTGTCAAGGACACTTCAAACCAGGAGGATAGGGCCCATCCTGCAGCTGTGCTCAATTAACATTTTAATGCAAAGCTGAGGAGATGCAGATAGGTAACAGGTGTGGCTCACCCTAATTAAATAGCTCTTCTCAACTTTATTATTTATTTCCTGTTATACAAAATGCCATCGTACATATTTTTCCTAAGCTATCGTTTTGGGGGAGAGGCCCAGATGAGAAATTGCCAGCAAACATATCAAGTCTTACAGGAGCGCAAAAGCCCAAGCAAAAATGTTCCTAATGACATCTCATTTAATCAAGTTGTTTACAAAGAAAAGCCCAGAAAGTTGACAGCTGTATAGTTCCAGAATATTACACATCTCTTCCCCATAAAGTGGCACAGGACACAAAGATAAATTAGCTCCACTAAGCAAAACTACCACTATCATTAGAATAGCCATAAACTAATGCTAAAAGGGATACAGTGCTGGCTTTCATTCACTGGAAAAAAAACATGATATTGGCAAAATGGAGTTTTTTCTCTCCATTTTTTTTTTTTTTAATTAGTTAATGAATATGAAGTTTTGACTGATGGCAAGAAGTACACATTATTTTCAGCTGGGATAATCCAAGAGACCAGATGGCATTTATCCCAGCATTCACAGAACAGGATTTTCATGATATTCAAATGTAAAACATGGCAGCTCTTCTGAATTAATAACTTCTTCAAGTAGTTTTTATAATTCAAAATTTGGGCGGGCTTTAATATTTCTGATAAGATAAATTTTTATATTTTTTTTAACATTCCAAAGAATCAATAGAACAATGAATGGATGTAAAAATAATAATTTGTTTTGCTTCATTTAAAGATAATCTATTGCTACTTTTGCTAGTCTTTGACAACTATTAGATAAACTATGGAGCCATCACACAGTAGGTGATTCAGAGTTCAGTAAAACAGTGCTAAAATATAGTTCCATATTAATAGTGAAAATTCCTTTAACAAGAACTCCAGGATGTTAGGACCCTCAAGGGTTGGGCAGACTTCCCAGTAAGAGTTAGCACTGGACAGCATCAATTCTTTGTGAATTTAAGAAGCCTGTAAGAAATCAAGAGAGAAATATTGTGCAGGTGTAGTTTTACAGACCTTTTTGTCTACGCACAATTTCTGTCCTACAGGTCACCACATCGAGCTAAACAGACGTCAGGTGAAACAGTCTTCACCCCTAACATGGACCCAATTATTTTTATTCTCTAGGTTTCAAGAAAGTTCAGTTTTTGTACCTTTTGAAAAATCCTCCATGCTATGCATCTGTTGTGCATCATTAAAATTATAATTTTATTATATCAATTTCTCTTCCCTTTAGTTCCAGTTAGTTTCAACAACTCAGTTTTTAACTTCATGAGAGGAAGAGCTTGGTAGACAAAAAGAAGCTGAAAAATTGCTTTATTAAATATGCATTACATGTAATTACTCATTTCCTGCTTAACTGATCTGGCAAGGAACTCTTCCTCAAAGTCACATCCCTTCATAGAGAGGCACTTGCTTTGAAAAATTTCAGTTTGGGAAGTTTCTTGTGTAAAAGATGGAATTATTGATCAAAAGGAAACACAAATTATTCATTTATTATTGGTCAAAAAGAGACAACTATTCCTTATATTCTTCTAATTAAAGCAAGGAAGAAATTCAGATTTCATTGATTCATACATGAATATGAAAATGTGACCTTTAAAACTTCACATTTTGATGTTTCTGGCAAAAAAAAATCTTTTTACCTCTTCATGGTTTACCATCTAGAGTGAATGGGAAATGTGCTTCCCAAAATAGAAAGAGTTCCATTCATTTTTCCACAATTTTGTAACTCTTACTACTTGGAGGAGGAGAATAGAAGGACTTCAAAGGTTTGTTGAGTCTGAGATGGCAAGTAAATCCCTCTGAACTGGTAACACAACACAAAAATTGTCCTAGGTTTGGTATATGAAGACTCATCAGGTTCATGTCACTCAGAATCATAGTTACTAATTTTTTCCCTCCTTTCCTTTCAGAAAATAAAAAAATTCAAATTGTTTCTGTTATTCCAGCCTTCAAAGTGCTTCTACTATGTTGTAAAGTGCTTCTACTATGTTGTAAGAAACTAAGGCCAAGTTCTTGAAAATAGCTGGATTCTTCCTTCAGAAATAATTAAATAATTTGATTTTTTTTTTTTTACTTTAAGTGGGTTTAATATTTTAAAAGAAAGCAAGCTGAATATCAGTCTTATCACCAATTATGCTTATTACCACAAAAGAAATAATTCAGATGTACACAGAAACTATCAAACTACAGACAAGCACTATTAATGTTCATTAGCCCTAAGATTTGGCAAATATTTTTTTCATGACTGTCTGATAAACAACTGTAAATACTCCATGAAGAGTCAGCTGGTATTGGCTTCTACTTGACAAAGAATAAGATTCCTGGATATATCTGCTGAAAAATTGTTTACAAACATCTCTTTTTGGTGTGCACTTTTTAAGTACTAATGAAACACTAACACCAAAACTATAACCAAAACAAGATACATGTAAAATGAGTAAAAATCCCCAAACTCAGCATAGCAAGATTTAGATTAAAGTATAATATAAAAAGATGACAGAAAATGTTAATTGAATTAATATGGTACATTTGTATTACATATAGAAAACCCTATGCCTCAGAAGAGTAAAAAGCTACATTTATCATTCTTTTAAGCTACATTTATCATTCTTTTAGCAAAGTTTTAACCTTCTCTTGAAATCATTAGATGAATTTTTCTACTGAACCTTTTTTATAAGTTTGTGTGCATTTACAGAAGAATTATTTCAAAGTCAAGAACAAGAGGTAAGTCACATCATACTGTGCTTACAAGAGTGACTGCTGAGTATAAATAACTTCCTCTTAGTACTGGAGCTGACCCCAAAACAGGTCACCTTTCCACCACTGGAGACAAAAGCAGCTGCATAAAAGACAAGCACATGCATCCTGCTATGATAGTTTCAGAATATGTTTCACCTGGGTACATTAATTACTTATGAATGCCAGTGGGTTGAGTTAGACCCTAAGGCATAGAATTATTAGGATATTATACATACCTAACACATAATCCAAGTTCAAAAAACATAAGTATCAGGAGAACTGTATTTCTCAAACATACTGTGGTGCTTTCATAACCAGAACACAATCTCCCCTTTTCCCAAAGAGCTTCAAACTATCCTGGGCCCCTCTGGTCCGAGGTAGAATCCCGTTTCATTTGACTTGCTCTGAAATCTGCTCCGCTCTAATCTGTATCCATCATACTTCCTTGAAGTGAAAGAAATGGTTCTTACGCTAAGAACTGTAATTCAACTCTTTGCAGACTTCACCTTGCCTTTAACAAACAGCTACCCATGGTCTTTCACGTAACTGTACTCGTTCCCTTTGGGATTTCAGCACAGCATGACTTGGCACTATGACCAATGCTCATGTTGGAGAATGAAATCACAGAAAACACTGGCATTTCTTCAGCCACTTCAGATCTTGTTCAGACACCTTTCTTCAATGCTGATAAGGCAATAAGTTGTCAGGGTACATACATATATGTATGTACCCTGGTACTGTGTTGGCTGTGGAGCCAAACATGCAGCATTCTCACTCCATCCACACTGTATCAATGAATAAATAAGACTTTGAGCCAATGTTCCACTGGCAGCTCAGTTTACAGTGCCTTCAAGATAGAAATTAGACTACTGTTAACTTAAATACAACAATACACATTTGCAACAATTAAACCCTGTATCTTTGTAATGGGGTAAATCACCTCCTAGACTGCAACTATAGACATATGATAACTATAATGGCAAGCTGGTGAACTTTGGAAAATATTTGTCACTACTGTTACCACTGCACCTTTGCTAGCATTGAAGTGGCACATCTTGCACCTCTCTAAGATGATGTATCACATCTTGAACATTATTACTTGGCCTGCTGTATCCTGCCATTATCTTCACGAGGTGCATGTCCATCATAGCCTCTCAGATTTTATTGATTTCAGCCCTGATCTTGAATGAAGGCAGAACATTTGTCTGTCATGAGGAGTCTTGGTAATCAAAATAGTATTCAAAAGGGATGCAGGAGTCTCTGATACATAATTTTCAGAGTAGTGTGTTGACAACTCCATCTCCCCAAAGATCAAAATAGCATAGTACTTTATTAAGCAAATTACATCTAAACAAATAGTCTGGTTTGAATATCAAGTGCCTGTTACATCTACCATCACTCTAGGTCATCTCTAATGGAAAAATGGTTCATAAATCAATTGGTGTTTGGCATAGAGAACGCTGCCACGTTGTTTACATGACATTCACAGTAAAGATCCTAGGTAAATTGGTAAATAAAAAATTAGAAGAAGGGTGTGTGGGCTGGTGGGAAAAAAAATTAGAAAAAGAGAATAAATTTTCATTTAATGTTTCTCCCCCAAAAATTCTCTATACACAAATTCCTCTTACCAATAGGAAGTGAAATATTTTAGAGAAATTCTATCAGAGTCTGTGCTGGAAAAATAAAACACACTGTTGTAAAGCATAAATGTCCAGAGTCCTGTATAAAAATAGTGTAAATAAAAGTCCTTGTAAAGGAAAAATTTCTCTGCACAATAAAGCATTTTGTCCTAAAGTACATTTGTTTATATTACAAAGTGCCTCCCCTCCAAGTCTTCTGTATGCTGCTGCCCCTTCAGCACAGTCACAGTCTAGTAGAAGATTAATATTTCAGAACTTGTCATGGGCAGTTTCACTTGACTCTGTCACTGCCTATGTCTGACAAGCTATTTATCATGCTGCTAAGTGTCAGCATTAAATTATCCCTGCTGTTATGACAGCAACATTATTCATCAGGATTACACCCCCAGTACAAGGCTGCTTACAGCTGTTTCCTTCTTCTGAGCTTTATCGATCTCTGCTCTTTCTCTTATAAAAGAAAGGGTCTATGCACATGACCATTCACATCTTGCATGTCTGATTAATTTTATTTCTGTGCCAACATCAAACAAAAAGGCTTCCCAGAAATGGGCTTCCACAGCCATAAAATGTCACTGGCAGGAGACAGTCGTATTCCCTTCAACTGGAGGCACACTCTCTTTGAGGGGACAGAGTAAGCAAAACATTATTGATCATAATGCATAGGCACCCAAGGTTGAAGCATGTTGCTTGACAAATCAATCTGCATTTATTTTAACCAAGTCACCCTTCCTTAACTACTGCAATGAAATGACAATGAAATCAAGAATTATTTATTGAGATGTGTGGTACTATTCAAAGGCAGCTCAACTGTGCCTTGTCTCCGGTCCAAACTCTGAGCCCTGCAATTACTTTCTGCTGGGCTGTCAGTCTGGAGCAGAATGATACAGTGAATAAAGACATGGGCATGCTGAATTCTTCTAAGATTCCTCTGCAACTTATATTTGGCTCACTTTTCTGACATTCCACACACCACCCCCCCCAAGAAAAGAACAAAAAACATTAAGAGATTTGGTTCCAGCTGTGCCGTTATGGGATGAAGATATGTCAGGTGAGGTTTAGGCTGGATTTTAAGAAAAGGTTGTTTACCCAGAGGACGCTGAAACAGGCTCTTCAGAGCATCAAGCATCAAGTCTGCCAGGGCTCAAGAAGCCTCTGGACAATGTACTCAGGTATATGATATGACTCCAGGGGAGGTGCTATGCAGGTCCTGGAATTGGACTTCAATATTCCTTGTAGGTCCCTCCCAGCCTAGAATATTCTATAATTCTATAACTCTATGTTGGCTTTCATTCCTAGGACTTCTAAGTTTTTAGAATAGTTGCTCTGAAATTACTTGTTTTCCAGTTTTACCTCCTGTTTTACCTTTGGCTGCTCCTGACAGATTTCAAAAACAAAGAACAGCATGGTTACAAATATGCTGCAAAAAGAGAGATTTCAGTAAATTTAACAAAGTGTCCTGCTATCTCTACACCAGTTTTACCTGGTAATTTTGACTTTGATTTTCAAAATGGCCATTAGCTAAACCTCTCATTGAGTGCTAATTCAAACCATTAATGCATAAAAGGGACTATTGAAAATCAAGTTCTTAAAATTCACTCTAAATTATTTTAGGAAATAAGAAGATCGTCACAGGAAATGGTATTCTTCTGTTTCATATCCCTCTTTCATTACACCTCACAAATGTTATTTGCTTTCAAATCAAATATAATGTTTAGTGTTTTCCTCAGTATCCAAATATGTCATTGAGGAAGACCAGCTTTGATTAAGGAGGTATTTTTCCTTTGTTTCTCAGCAAGGTATACAGCTAAAATGTAATTTCAAAGTTGCAAAACTAGTGGACAACAAGACTTTCCACACTTTAAACTTATATTAGAGAATCACAGTTCCAGGGGAATAGCATAATTTTTGAGGGGCTGGGGCATACTGACCAAATTTTCTGCTTTGCAAGAAGGCTGCTAGCCCAGCAGTGATGTGGTAACGTGGACCTTCCCACAGGAAACCAGAGCCATGCATGTCCCTATGTTCATAGTGCTGCAGTCCAGCATTTTACAAGGCCATGTAATCACCTATCACTTTGTTCCTTCTTGTTATCCACCTGCATTAAAAGTGAGGGGAGCAGAGCTCAGCCCATTGTCGCTACTTTCTTTCGCTCACTTGCTTCCTCAGGGCTTGCACTGATTCATATGTGAGATATCTATAATTTGTGCTCTACCACTTCAGAGTAAAAGATTATAGCGAAATAGGCAGAGCTAACAGTGTAAGATCTTTCAATCTGCTTCTCTCTTTTCATGATTTTTATGTCCAAATTCATCAAGGTAATGGATCTTGGTGGATCTTGCTCAAAGCACTCTATTTTGAGGTGTTCTAATAGTTCATCTACATTAAAAGATATTTGGGAAGTCGCTTTGGCTCTTTCCTCATTTGAGGTACTTTTTCTGATATTTGGCAATAAACTAAAATTCCAATAACAGTATTTTGTTTAATATGAAAGTTCTGTCTAAAAGTTTATTGACAAAAAATAGTTCTTATATTCTTAATTTTCTTATTTCTAGGAGTTAACATTGAAAAGTCTAAAATGGAAGTCACCATTAGCAGGTCAGCACACTGCAGGTCAACATTTCCTTTGACATAACACAAAGTTAGTTTTAAGAAAATCAAAACTGCAGGGATTTCAAGTAGAATAACCTGAAAGTCTCATCTAGACATGTCATGTGTTTATAGTTTTCACAAAGTTAGTCAAAATTTTCTGGACATTATCACAGTGTCAGGGCACCAGATGACAAAGATTTTGATCTCAGGGGAATTCTTGCTGTTAAAAAAAGGATGCCATTGGAAATAGCGTTTCAAAGTCCCAATTCTACTAAGAGTGCTCACTCAAATAGTATATCTCATATTCTTCAGCAAGAATTACAGGACCATAATCTATGCTATTAAAAAAGAGTGGTATTCTTACAAACAGTAAGCTGCCAATATTTAGATGATTGCACAGAGGTATAAAGAAAACTGCAGTGATGTGGATAGGACCAACAATAACAAGCTTTACTGTTGGACATACTGGGACTTTGCCAGATGGAAGCTGAGATTTGAAAGAGAAAACTCAATGAACATGACAAGCTCATTTGCAATTAATAAAAAATTATTTTTTTTAAAAAAAAATTATTTACAATTAAAATTCATGGAAAAAAATTTACTTTGAATTTAATTCATACACACAGATTCATTTATTTAATAAAACAAGGCCAAGCTGAATTTTTTCTCAACCGCCTGTCCCTTACAATGGATCTTTTTACTTTAGATTTGCTGGTGATTACATTCAGCTGTACTATCTGTTTGAGAGCTTTTAACTTTGAATGCTGTGGTAAGTGTCAATCTTTATATTACTGAAGGACAATTAGGCAAACCATGTAATTGTATTGTCACTTATTAATTTCAAGCTCCAATGTCATAAATTATATGCCTTAATTAATACTGCATGTCAATCACAATCTGCAACTTTGAAAGGATAAAGAGGTTAACAAGAATACATAATTAAAAGAAAACAGTGAATAATGGCACGGCTGAACAGTTTATAAAATTAGACAAGAAAACTGGTGCTGTGTCAGCATGTAGGAGCCAAGAAAAAAAATAGGGTGCTTGACAAAATGCATACAAGAATTAAGAAGTCAGAAAATGAAAGAAAGTTTTAACTCTTCAGGTTTTGTTCCATTAGCAAAGCAAGTGTCTGCCAGAAAGTAATTTAAAGAAAACTGTAAAATATATAAATTCACTTATTCCTTCCATAACATGCTATAAGATGAAGAAATAGCATAAATACAAATTTATAGGTATAAATGTCTCAGTTCAGCAGAACCTACACATACTGCAGTAGATTTGCCATCACAAAGAGGTGACAATGCTGGCTCAACACACAGACACACCAGAGCTGGCAAAACATGCCAGAAAAATTCCTTTTTTTGTATTAGAAATGAGGCCAAAGCTGAAGGCCAAGTGTAAGTACTATCCTGGCAGGTCATCTGCCACTAGGAAGGAATTGCAGTAGCTCTGCTGTCCTGCTTGCTGAAAGTAAGGACCAAAAGGAATACAAGCAATGAGTAAAACTGATTCAAAATTAAAACAACTCAAATGTGCATATCATGTCAGGCAGATGGTAGGAGTAAGGAAATTATTCCTGCAGTACAAAGTAAGGACATAGAGGAATCTGTAGTAGCAAGAAGCAATGAATATAGAACGTCAATCCTTTTAAGCACTGTATTCTCTCAGTCTGTTTACCTACTGTGGAACATTTCCTAAAGAAGAAAATACATCTAAGTAGGCATTTGGTTTTTAAACTAATAGCATGTTAAAACTGTGTCTGTACTATCTGTAAGAATTTCCAGTTCCTGCAATGAGTAGAAATTAGATAGAATAAGAGCTTATTCAAACAAAATGACAAATATTTCTATTTTCCCCATCACTTATATCCCTCTATTTAAGATCAAATAGGAAAAAAAAAAAAAAAGTGGTTGTAGGTTCAGTGGCTAATACTTAAGGTCTCCTAGTGGAACTTTAGACAGACACGTGTCTCCAAAGATAAGTTAACATTTTACTCCCTGTTATACCCCAAGGAACAGGGAGACAGGAGCCCATCCATGTGTTTTCCTTTCAAAACACTCACTAGAAGACTTCTAAATCCCAGAAACCTTCCCCTACCTCTTCCCATTCAATGCAGCACCCAAAAGAGTGCAAAGGATACAGCATAACCAGCAGACTTTTCCCTGGGACAGTACATGCATGTGAAGGACATTTTTTTCTACTTTCCCACCACACTGAAGAATGCACTTCTCTTCCCTCTTGAAGAAGAGCAGTTTGTCTGTCTCTGAGCCATCTGAGAGACTGACAGCATGGCATGGCATGACAGGATAGGGTAGATGCTCTTACCCAACCAAGGAGAAGAGCTGGCAGAGACATGTTTTGTCACAGCAAAATTCAATCTCTATTTCTAGGGCCTGAAAACCCAGATGGGGTTGGTTTAAGACCACCCCCACCCCCCCCCCCCCAGGGCTGCAGCAAAGCTGAAAGGAAACAGCTCTGCAGAAAGGGGACAGCTAAGTCTGATAGAGGGTATGCTTATGCCCCAAGCTGGCCCTCCATCCAATGTGAGGGTGCAATCTCCTCTTCCTTCTTCTTTTTCCAGTGTGAGATTCCCATGGGGAGGCAGGCACAGAAGCCCAGGAGGACAGTGCTACCTGCTCACTGTCCATGACTGTATGAAACAAAAGCAAGCACCCAATGCCATCACTACTCTCGTCCTCCAGTTTTGTGTTCCTCAGTTTATTCTCATTTCAACAGAAAGGCATCACGAGAGAAGTTTGCAAGCTCTATTGACAGGTTCAGGTAGCAAGAATAATTGTGTTCTGATCTGAAATCATAAAAAAAGTACTTACAAAGTCACTAAACACAGATTGCAGCTTTCATTTCGTTCCCCAGGCAGCTGCGCTGGGACAGTCCTTAAGGTATGCACTAAAGTGTGATGACTCTGGACTTCAGGCACTGGCAGGAGTGGAAGAAGGTTGTCAGTACCTCATAATTTTTGACATTAGTTTTCCTTTTCCTTGGCAGCACTACTATGTAAATAACAGCTTCTACTTCAAATACATCTAGCTGTGTTTCAAGGCAGACATTTGTTTCTGTGTACAGTTACACGTTCTTATAATTTTTTCTCCTTTCTCTTTCCTTTTCTCAAGTTAAATGTTTGCTTTCCAGTATATAAAAAAGACATATTGTATCTGAGGTTTGAGACTTTTTTTTCGTACGCATACCATACGTCTAAATTTCCACAACTACTTAACATGTATTTGTGACTATCATTACTCTCATTTCACAGTCTATCAGCAAAATAGGATAAACTTAACCTACTAAAAGCAATAATTGTATTTGGCTTTAGAGGCCTGAATTTTCTAATACTACATTTTTTTTTATTAGAAATTTTATGCTATCTTTAAGAACACTATTGCTGCAACATGTACACCTGATGTACTATTTTAATTTACTATTATTTTTAATCCATATTTTTATGAAATATATTCTTTCTTGAACAATACTCACATTGATACCATAAAGTATTTTAATCACTGCAGAGTGATCTTCACTCAAAATACTTTTTCTCTTTTTGCAGCTACTTTGCATCAAAAGATTGAGGTGTTAACATAATAATTACTAAATTGCAGCTCAAGAAACAAATTATTTTGTAAAATCAATCCTGGAGGGTACTGGAAACATCTTCTGAAGCGCTGTGTACTTCCAGCTTCTATCAGCTTCAGTGAGAAATGCTGGTGCTCTGCAGCTTGCAGAATTGATCTCTTCCACGTTATCAGTTGCCAGCTGTTATCTAATACATAATCGTATTGTATGAAAAAGAGCTATTTTCAGTGTTCATTGTGGAAGAACCATTAAAGAGATTTACTTGTCAGACTTCACACATCATTAAATCACTTCTCTATGAAAGAAAAAAGTAGAAGATACATGAAATTATCCCGCCAAAAATTGTTGTATCTGCTTTCTGCATTAACTATCAAAGTAACGTTCACATTCTTTTCAAGTATCATTATAGCATGATTTTGCATTAGGAAACAATGAAAACTGCAACACTGCTTCTCAAATAACTACACCCCCATCCTCAAAGCTGCTGAACTACAGCTCTGCTCAAGAAATTGAAAGAAGTTTTTGGCAGCTGGGGGATTACACACCTAATCTGCTGTGCCCAGTTAGAAACAGCTGTCTGCATCTCCAATTCTTTTGTTCCTAATCAGATGAACTGCTTTCTCACACTGGATGCATGTGTAACTGAGTAGGCCTGTAGCTTTCCCTTTTTGTTCACAAGAAGGGATATGTGCACAAGAAATGCACAGTACAGGAGCCAGGAAAAGCTGGGGGCTGAGTCAGTCTCATCCTGTCACTCGGGCAGTTTGACACACCAATGCAGCAATCCCTCTCCTGATGCTGTTTGGGGTGTGCTGCTCTACCTGGCCATGGCCTGTGTCCAGACCAAGGGTGTTTGCAGCATACATGCCAGAGCAGGCAAGAGCAAAGGGCACTGGTAATGCTTCTTTTGAGAGTCCCATCCCAAAAGAGCCTCCCAGCCCTGAAAATCCAGCCTGGAAGCTCTGCAGGTCCTGGTGACAATTCATCATGTCTCATCTCATCACTCCCCACAACCTTTAAAGATGTAACTCAGCACAACAACCACTGCAACTTGTTTTCTTGTGACTCAGAGTTGTCCTGGTCAAGCTTTTCTCTTCCCAGCAGCTCCACATTGGAGCTCCAGGAACCAGGGAGAGAAGAGCACTCCTGCCTCTTCCAAATTCCCAGCCACAGCATCATCCCAGAAGCTGTCACAGTGATGCTCCATGCATCAGCTTCAGCTGGCATTCTCCTGGATGTATTTGGTACATGATGGTGACAAGTGAAAAAAATGTTTTTCCATAATCAGGCCCTACTTCAGAGCTGAAGAGGGCAGCTGTGCATGCCCCATAGTCCCTAAAGGACACACATTTACTTTTCAGGCACTGGGGAAACCACCTGACTCGCCATCATTTCGCTGGACAAGAACACATTCCCAAAAGACCACAACAGGAAGATAAGTTCAAACAACCCCCCACCCTCTTTGCCCCCAAAAAACCCCAAATCTTACAATTTTTTAATTAATACAAATGCATCATTTCAAAGGTCCAGCTCAGTTATATCATGTGGAAGTTTCAGACTGTGCTCAGCATCACAGTATCTGAGTGCCTTCTGGCACAGCATTAAGCAACCTAACATCTGTCATGGCTTTTTTTTTTTTGTTCTCTTGCTTTGTATCCTTTGTCTACCTCCCTCCTTCCGAGGCAGATATTTGAAGTATGGAATGGTTCATTTGGGATATTTTTAAAGGTTAGTGTTATGCGGCTGTGTGTCTGAATATGCAATAAAAGCTATGTTATATAGCTTTTCTCTATGTTATAGAGAAAAATAGAAATATATATGTTTACACACAATTCCATAGGTACAAACTACCCTCAAAAAATCATAGTGCGGGGAGGCCCTTAATGGAAAGACTTGGAGGAAAATGGTGACTCTCTTGTGGAAAAATCTTATTAGCTCTGCTTTACTGTGCTTTTGGGAAATGCAGAGAGTGAAGGGACTACTAGAACTAACCCATGTGCACCTGAGAGGATGCAGTATCCTTCCTAAGAGCTGTGCATCAGTATCACATCTGCTAAAGCACTCTCACACTAGCACCATTGTTTAATGCTACCTGCAAATGTCAGGGTGATACTGCTGCTGTAATTCTTACAGTTATTCTCTCTGGTTTCAGAACTCCCCACTCAGCCCTTACTCAAGCTGCACTTCTTTGAAGTTAGTAGGAACACAAAGACCAGTGTGGGGGGGTGTGGATGAAGCTGAGGAAATTTCGGAGTTTGGTGAGCTAATTTATTTGACACTGCCATATTTTTATTTTATTGATATTTCTTTTTCAGTTGTCTACCACTGTTTTGAAAATGAGTAGCAGTTTACCTCCTTTACAAAGCACAGACATCAGAAATAGGAGCCATTTTCCACAAGCTACAATTCTGCATTCATTTTGCCAGGGACTGCACACACTTCCCTTAAGAGAATCTCTTCTTCATACTTGATCTGTTGTCTCCCTGTTGAAAATATCACTGACACCGCTGAGGCTAACAAGGTCAAGTGCTTTGAGATGGAAGCCTTTTGTACTGATGAACAGCTGAAGGGTGCGACATATGTTTTAGGGCCTCAGCAGCTGGCTCAGTGAGAGCCTCTTGGGTCTCTTTTAATGATAAATCCAGGCCCTGCTACTTCATCTCAGCATGGAAATAGCAGCATGTTAACATTCATCCAAACTCTTGTGTCTGTCATTAATGCAGCCCTTCTACTGTAGTTACATGGCACAGCACAGCTGACATATCACCTGTCCTCCCACCTCGCAGAGCAGTAGGGCAGGTTATGCATCAGTGCAGGATTTAAATGCCATTTGACTGAAAACTACTGATTACTCCACATGTTTTATTTTTAATTTTCCTGAGTGCCAGCTGATCACAGCTGTTTCTTCCACTTGCTATTTTCTGTACTCTAAATACATATAAACATATGTGTTTATACATATAAATACATGTGTTTATATACATATATATATATATGTATATGTATAAAAAGCTCTATAACCAATGCTTTCAAATCATGTCAGTCACATGCACAATAGAAAAAAAAGACATATCTGCAATTGTCTCTGCAGGGACAAATCAGCTCAAGGCTGCACAACATCCCGAAGGTCACAACCTCCCATTGAGCCATGCTCAGAGGAATGAAAGAGAGTAACAAATTCACCAATAAATGCTTTCTTTAGTAAAAAGTTTTGAAGCCACTGGTCAGGAGGGAGGAAATTTTCTAACTTCTCTTTTAGCAGTCTTCAGTCCTCAGCTTTATCCTTTAACAAGTACTTTGGGATCCTTGAGAGTGAAAGGTGCTATATAAATGAGAGATGTATTAATAAAATCCCCAACTGCAGTTCAGCTGCAAATGGGAGCTCCTCCAGCTCAAGGCTGGAGTAATTCTGCTAGGCAACCACAGATGGTGTGACAGATGATCTCAGCAGCCCATCCTTCTATGTTTTTTTTTTAGTTTAAATTAAAACAAAAAAAAAGAAATTATAAAGCTATCTTGGCATGCTACAGATTTCAAGGGCCTTAAGTTCATCTTCAGAGCTAGGTTTGGTCCCTTTACTACTATTTCTTGTCAGAAAGTTTTATACCTGAATCCAGCTGGGGAAAGAATGTGTATGCTAGACATTTGCTTCCACCTTGCCACAAACGGCAGGGGAAGGAGAGATGTGAATGCCTGGAATAAATGAATCTTTCTTGTTGAGAACAGAAACAGACTCGTCATCCAAGAAAAAGTTCAGAACATCAGGATTTCTGGTTCTGTCCCACCTAGCTGACTATCCAGTTATCCCTTAACAGACTTTCTTTGAGATGCTGGTTCTTTCTAAGCACCAAGGGCAGTGGTGCCAGTGCTAGAGTTAAACTATAAACCACCAGAAGACGAGGACAATTGACATAATGAAGACAAGAAGAAAAAATTAAAAGGGTGTGTGAGCACAGTGTGGAGATAACCTGCTGTTAGACTTGTCAAAGAAAAAGTTCTGGAGGTTGGAAATAGGCTTACGAGCCCTGTAAAACCAATGTGATTTTGATACAGAGTTCTATCAAAACACAATAGTAACAGTTGCTCAGATCCCAATGTTTTTAATAGACTATTACTCATAGATGTTTAAATCTGCTCCAGAACATTTTTTATTTTTGCCTCAGCATTGTGGCCTAAAATAGGAATCACTGTAGAAAATTGAGAAAGTTAGGACTCTTGCACATAGTTGTTGATGGAACATATTGTGATTGTTGCCATTTGTAAAATAAAACATTTTTTTAATTACCAAACAACTTTTGATAAAAATGAGCATAAAAAACCAAGCTTTGTTTAATTTATTGGGGCAGAAGTTTTACCCTCCAACTCAAACTTTTAATTTGACCACATATTATTTAGCTATAAATTTAAGGAAAACTCCCCTTCACTTCCTGTGTCTGACAAAGGTAGATTATTGAGTTAAATAAGGGTTAAAGTGTTAAAGTGTTGCTTAGTGTATGACTTTTGCTGTTGGTCACTGGGCAGCGCCCTTAATTCCCTTTAATCTTTTAAACTCTAGATCATTTATGGACATAATGCCAAAAATAGGATTAAAAATCTAATTCCTAAATGAAAAAGTAAATTTAGTTGCTTTTAAAAGCCAAGTTTTCAAATATTATAGTTATGATGAAATTCCCTATTTTCCCCTCTTTTAAACTAGAATATAAATATGGGCATGCCAATAAAGTCAGTGGTGTGACACCAAAACTTGGTCCATTTGTCCTCAAGTGTTTGAAACTAAAATAGGAAAACTGTAGAAACTTCCTCATGAGTGGAAGCAGAAAGATCTGTATGGGTCTTTTCAATATTTTGACCAGAGACAAGACTTGAGAAAATAGTATGAAGCTGTGTCAGGGGAGGTTTAGTTTGGGTATCAGGAGAAGTAGAAGTTTTTTCCCCACAGGATGGGTGAGTGCTGGCACATGCTCCTTAGGGGAGTGGTTGCCACCTGACAGAATTCAAGAATTCATTTGAACGCTGTCAGGCACATGGTGTGATTCTTGGGTCAGGAGTTGTACTCCATAACACTGATGTGTCCTTTCCAACTCAGCAATTTCTATGATTCTAAGGAAAGCAAACCAAGGCATTAACTCACTGCTACAGCTGGCAGGTTTTCAGCCATCCCCAGGGCACCAGGACTCCATTATGCAGAACAGTGACTTGGGAAGACAATGCCATCACTCCAAACATCCCCATTTCCTTCTTCTTCCCCCAGCTTTATTCACTGAGAGTGGCACCATATAATATGGGATATCCCTGTGGTCAGTTGAGTCAGCTGTCCTGGCGGTGCCCCCTCACAGCTCCTTGTGCACCCCCCAGTCTCCTCACTGAAGGGGTAGCAAGGGGAACAGAAAAGGCTTTAACTTTGTGTAAGCCCTGCTCAACATTTACTAAGATGTCCCTGTATTACCAACACTATTTCCAGCACAAATCCAAATCACAGTCCCATACCAGGTACCATGAAGAAAATTAACTCTATCTCAGTCAATTCAAGTACAGTGCAATAGCATCTGCACACATGAAGCAAATACCCTACATAAAGTCTGCATGTGACAATGCATTTGAAGTAAAATGATCCCTGTACTTTACCCAGTATGATGTTTTACATCTTCAAACATTTACAGGTGTAAAAAAGTGAGCTGGAAGTGAGATGCAAATTTTCCCTTACAACATTTTAATTTTTCAAATATCAGACATAACTCACTTGGATTGCTGTATCACTGAAGGCAATGTGCAAGCTCAGAGATGGGGAATGCAGAGTTATTTTAAGGTGCAAGCTGACTTGAATATGGAAGAGAAATTTCTTACTAAGTTTAGCATAATTACTGCAGAAGCTCCTCCTGTTTGTGAAATGTTACCTGGTACCAGCTTAAATGGCACCTGGCATCCAC